>NC_138778.1:53845137-53995137 GCF_965119305.1 Pelophylax lessonae | reverse complement strand
TGTGATCGGCGAGTCATTTTAATTCCTGCAAGGGTAAAAAACTGTTTTTCATGTGTTATGTGTTTGCAAATACCAACAAATGTCTATCCTTATCTGATAAACCTGTGTTTCAGGTTGTTTTCCTTCTTCATTTTTCACCAACACGGCATGACTGTTTGTGATTACTGTATTTTATAAATATTTGTGCAACTTCCTCCATGTGAAATCAGTATCATATAGTAGGCCCTCCTATTACCCTAATGGATTTTGTAATAGCCTGCATTGTACTATTCACAGGTCAATGAACAGAAAGAATTTCTTTAAAGTGGTCAATTAACCCAAAACTCATATTTCAGCTTCAAGTGGATTCTATGGAATTAACCACTTCTGGACCGGAAGATTTTCCCCCTTAATGACCAGGCCATATTTTGCGTTAATTTAACGGACAATTGCGCGGTCGTGCAACGCTGTAACTAAATACAATTGATGTCCTTTTTTTCCCACAAATAGAGCTTTCTTTTGGTGGTATTTGATCACCTGTGCGATTTTTATTTTTTGCGCTATAAACAAAATAATTGCGACAATTCTGAAAAAAAAAACAATATTTTTTACATTCTGCTATATAAGATTCCCCCCAAAAAAAAATTAAAAAGTCACAATTTTTTAACATTTTAGGCCAATTTGTTTTCTGCTACATATTTTTAGTAAATAAAAAAACAATAAGCGTATTTTTGATTGGTTTGCACAAAAGTTATCACGTCTACTAACTACGGGAAAGATCTATGTCATTTTTATTGTTTTTTTTTTTTTACTAGTAATGGCGGCGATCTGCGATTTTTTGCAGGACAGTGACATTGCGGCTGACAGATGAGACCCCTCACTGACATTTTTGACACTTTTTGGGGGACCAGTGACATTACTAAGTGCTAAAAATATGCACTGTTACTATAATAATGACACTGGCAGGGAAGGGGTTAACATTGTGGGTGATCAAGGGGTTAGATGTGAGCCTAGGGGAGTGATTCTAACTGTGGGGGGGGGCGTGGCTTGTGAAATGATCATAGAGGCATGTGATCCTATGTAGAAGGATCACAGGGGCTCTGTGATCATTCCAGGGAGAAGAACGGTCAGCTGTTCAGGAGAGCTGACAGGAGAGCTACACTGTCGCAGTAAAAAGGCGGCGTGTGATCGGCAACCGGTTAAACAACATTACCAATTGGGTGGGACTTCACTGGTAATTTATATTATGACCAATGTGAGGGGCTGTAACTCTCAAAAGTGGCCATGGAAATGCAAAACTCCCAGGTGGAAAGCAACAGGGTTGAAGGGAATATCTTACTGTTGCAGTTTCCAAGCTATATAAAATGACTTAAGGTTTGATTTACTAAAGTTGGAGCGTGCAAAATCTGGTGCAGCTCTGCATAGAAACCAATCAGCTTCCAGGTTTTTTTTTTTGTCCAAGCTTAACCACTTATATAGTTACATAGTTACATAGTTAGTGAGGTTGAAAAAAGACATCAGTCCATCCAGTTCAACCTATGATGTGTGTGTGTGTTTGCTTTTAACCGTACATTGTATACCCCTGTATGTTGTGGTCTTTAAGGTGTCCATCTAATAGTTTTTTGAAACTATCAATGCTCCCTGCTGATACGACTGCTTGTGGAAGAGAATTCCACATCCTTACCGCTCTTACAGTGAAGAACCCCTTACGCACTTTAAGGTTAAACCGCCTTTCCTTAAGTTTTAGTAAGTGGCCACGTGTCTTATTGTATCTCCTTTCTCTGAATAGTTTACTTATAGTTTAATAGTTTACACTTGCTGACCAGCCGCCGTACTTATACAGTGGCAGGTTGGCTCTTTCCCACGAAACCACATATATGTACGTCATTTCACAGGACAGCTAGTGTCGCACGCCGCCGGAGGTGCGCTCACACACTGATTGGCCACAGGAGGAGCCAATCAGCGGGACTGGCAGCCCCAATGTCCGCCGGGCACCCACGAATGCTCCCCGTGGAGACAGAACAGCAGTCTGCCGATGTAAACATGGCAGACCGCTGTTCTGTCAGTAATGAACACAGAGATCCATTGTTCCTTCTATTTAGCAACACAGGTCTCTGTGTTCATCCAGCAAGCCCATCCCCCACACAGTTAAAAAGCACCCCCCTAGGGACACATTTAGCCCTTTGATTGCCCCTTCTGTTAACCCCTTCCCTACCATTAGTACAGTAACAGTGCATATTCTTAGCACTGATTACTGTAGTAATGTCACTGGTCCCCCAAAAAATGTCAAAAATGTCAGTTAGGTGTCCGATCTGTCCGCCACAATTTCGCAATCCCGCTAAAAATCGCAGATCGCAGCCATTACTAGTACAAAAATAAATAGATAAAAATGACATAAATCTCTCCCCTAGTTTGTAGACGTGATAACTTTTGTGCAAACCAATCAATATACACCTATTGGGATTTTGTTTACTAAATATATGTAGCAGAATACATATTGGCCTAAAATGATGAAAAGATCTGTTTTTAAATATTTTTTATATTGGGATTGTTATATAGCAGAAAGTAAAACATATTTATTTTTTTTTTTTTTTCAGAATTGTCGCTCTTTTTTTGTTTATAGGAACAAGGAAAATCTCTGTGGGACTTTAAGGGCTTTGGTATAACAATGTCTGATATAGTCTCAATTAGCTAAAAAGTATATACATTTTATTTGACACATAAAATGAAAATTACACGTACAATGTAGTACATCATAAAAACAATGCGGTTGTGACAGTGAAGGCGCATACAGTATACTGTTACTTATGAAGGCAACAATCACATGTACAGTGCCTTGCGAAAGTATTCGGCCCCCTTGAACTTTGCAACCTTTTGCCACATTTCAGGCTTCAAACATAAAGATATAAAACTGTAATTTTTTGTGAAGAATCAACAACAAGTGGGACACAATCATGAAGTGGAACAACATTTATTGGATATTTCAAACTTTGTTAACAAATAAAAAACTGAAAAAATTGGGCGTGCAAAATTATTCAGCCCCTTTACTTTCAGTGCAGCAAACTCTCTCCAGAAGTTCAGTGAGGATCTCTGAATGATCCAATGTTGACCTAAATGACTAATGATGATAAATAGAATACACCTGTGTGTAATCAAGTCTCTGTATAAATGCACCTGCACTGTGATAGTCTCAGAGGTCCGTTTAAAGTGCAGAGAGCATCACGAAGAACAAGGAACACACCAGGCAGGTCCGAGATACTGTTGTGGAGAAGTTTAAAGCCGGATTTGGATACAAAAAGATTTCCCAAGCTTTAAACATCCCAAGGAGCACTGTGCAAGCGATAATATTGAAATGGAAGGAGTATCAGACCACTGCAAATCTACGAAGACCTGGCCGTCCCTCTAAACTTTCAGCTCATACAAGGGGAAGACTGATCAGAGATTCAGCCAAGAGGCCCATGATCACTCTGGATGAACTGCAGAGATCTACAGCTGAGGTGGGAGACTCTGTCCATAGGACAACAATCAGTCGTATACTGCACAAATCTTGCCTTTATGGAAGAGTGGCAAGAAGAAAGCCATTTCTTAAAGATATCCATAAAAAGTGTTGTTTAAAGTTTGCCACAAGCCACCTGGGAGACACACCAAACATGTGGAAGAAGGTGCTCTGGTCAGATGAAACCAAAATCAAACTTTTTGGCAACAATGCAAAACGTTATGTTTGGGGTAAAAGCAACACAGCTCATCACCCTGAATACACCATCCCCACTGTCAAACATGGTGGTGGCAGCATCATGGTTTGGGCCTGCTTTTCTTCAGCAGGGACAGGGAAGATGGTTAAAATTGATGGGAAGATGGATGGAGCCAAATACAGGACCATTCTGGAAGAAAACCTGATGGAGTCTGCAAAAGACCTGAGACTGGGACGGAGATTTGTCTTCCAACAAAACAATGATGCAAAACATAAAGCAAAATCTACAATGGAATGGTTCACAAATAAACATATCCAGGTGTTAGAATGGCCAAGTCAAAGTCCAGACATGAATCCAATCGAGAATCTGTGGAAAGAACTGAAAACTGCTGTTCACAAACGCTCTCCATCCAACCTCACTGAGCTCGAGCTGTTTTGCAAGGAGGAATGGGCAAAAATGTCAGTCTCTCGATGTGCAAAACTGATAGAGACATACCCCAAGCGACTTACAGCTGTAATCGCAGCAAAAGGTGATGCTACAAAGTATTAACTTTAAGGATGCTGAATAATTTTGCACGCCCAATTTTTCAGTTCTGTATTTGTTAAAAAAGTTTGAAATATCCAATAAATTTTGTTCCACTTCATGATTGTGTCCCACTTGTTGTTGATTCTTCACAAAAAAATTACAGTTTTATATCTTTATGTTTGAAGCCTGAAATGTGGCAAAAGGTCGCAAAGTTCAAGGGGGCCAAATACTTTTGCAAGGCACTGTGTATATATATATATATATATATATATATTGTAGCAGAGTGTCCCAGAGAGAGCCAGGAAACGTCCTGTTTGGGGTTTATACATCACCCAGGCATCTCTCCTATACCTTTAGGGATCTCTGAGCCATGATCCAGTTCGGATTTTGGCCCTCTTCACCAGGCCAATTTAATCTCACCTGAGACAAACAGCAGTGCTCTCTCAGCCTGGGAATTTAGACAACGTTTGTCTAGGAGAGCAGAAGGTTGGTAACACTGTCAGTGTGTGTCATTGGAAGCTGGCAAGCTGTAGGCTTGCTCAGTCTGTGTTAGAGAGGGACTGCATTGTGTGTAGTAAGCGTCGGGACACGGCTAGGCTTTTTTGTTTATTATTATTATTTCTGCTTGTTTTCCTTAAAGCACTGTACAGCACCTGTATATAGACTTGTATATAGCACTAATAAACACCGCACTGTGTGGTGCAGACACTTGCACAGGAGTCGGCTGTGAAAACAGAACCAGTTAGAGACCGCTCCTCAGCCATCCATGTTGGTCGCTTCCTGTCCAAGATGACTGCTGATGATGACCCAGAGGCCTTTCTGGTTACGTTTGAGAGAACCGATGAGAGGGAAGGCTGGCCCAAAACCTAGTGGGCAGGATTGATCGCTCCCTTACTGACTGGGGAATCGCAGAAGGCCTATTATGATTTTGAGTCCGCGGATGCAGGAGAGTATGAAAAGGTCAAGCAGGAAATCCTGGCACGTCTCGGTGTCAACTTGGCCGCTCGAGCCCAGCGGGTCAACAGCTGGTCCTTCCGAGATGAGAGGCCCCCAAGATCACAGATGTTTGACCTAATCCACCTGGCGCGAAAATGGCTACAGCCGGAGTCCTTGTCTGGGCCACAAATAGTGGAGCGTGCAGTCATGGATCGGTTCCTGAGGTCATTACCAACTCCTTTTGCAGAAGTGGGTGAGTCAAGGAGACCCCAAGTCGGCGGACAACCTTGTGGAGCTCGTTGAGAGGTACTATGCTGCAGAGAACATGGTCACCACCCCTACAGCCGCACGGACTTTCCACCCAAAGCCACGGTCTCCCCAGACAACCGGTAAGACTGTTCCAGGGGAAGTGGGTGGTCAGCATGGCAAGGAGACAGGGGGGAGGATTTTTGGTGCCAGAGCTGAAGTTTGGCGTCCCAAACAAGGGAAGCCACTGCCTGTCAACAAACCTAACTGGGGTAACATCAGGTGTTTCCGTTGCCAGGAACTGGGACATGTTGCAGCAAACTGTCCGTTGACAGATGAACCCATGCAGTGTGACATGTCTCTTAGAAGGCAGTCTATGTTTGCTGCTGTTTAATGCGCTGCTGCGCCAGGTGTAGGAAAACACATATGCCAAATGACTGTTAATAATAAGCCTGTTGCAGCCTTGCTGGACTCGGGAAGTCTAGTGACTTTGGTTAAAGCAGAAATGGTTGAAAATGTGAATTTAAATGCAAAAAAAGTTGCTGTGATCTGTGTACATGGTGATACTCGGGAGTATCCTATAGCGACTGTTCGCTTTGAAACTGATTTAGGTACGGGGACCCATCTGTTCGGACTTGTGCCCCACTTAGTGCATGAGGCCATCATTGGTAGAGACTTCCCTAAGTTTTGGGAACTGTGGGACGGTCACCGTAACTGACTCAGTGGTGGAGCCAGAACCCCTGGCTATCACCGACAATGTGGGTTTAAGGGATTCCTCTCACGGTTCCCCGGATTTTACTTTCTCTGTTTTGGCAGGAGAACTGGAGGAAGTCCCCACAGCCAGTCAAGGTGGACAACCTTCTGCTGACCCTGAGGGTACATTGGAGTTTGCTGATCTTAATGTACACAAGGAAAACTTTGGTACAGAGCAGAGAAAAGACCCTACCCTTGCCAGGGCCTGGGAGAATGTAGTAATGGTTAACGATGTACCTGTCAAACCAGGGGACAGGCCCTGTTTTCCTTTTTTCAGCAGCAATGAGGATTTATTGTATGGTGTATATAAAAAGAACGATGAAATTGTTGAACAGTTGGTGGTACCTAAGCCTTACAGACAGGTGGTGCTGGAATTGGCTCATGGACACTTACTGGGAGGTCATTTAGGGGTTGAAAAAACCACTGAAAGGGTGTTACACAGGTTTTACTGGCCTGGGATACAAAAAGATATTGACAATTATTGTCAATCTTGTCCTGTATGTCAGATGTCAGCAACACTACCCCACTTCCAAAGTCCTTTAGTGCCCTTACCCATTATTTAAGTGCCCTTTGAGAGGATAGCCATGGACCTCGTAGGTCCACTTCCCAAGTCTGCCCGGGGTCATCAACACATTCTTGTAATCATGGATTATGCTACCCGTTACCCCGAGGCAGTTTCCTTACGCACTGCATCCGCTAAGAACATTGCTAAAGAGTTGTTCATGGTGTTCAGTCGCGTTGGGGTCCCTAAGGAGATCCTTACGGACCAGGGCACCCCATTTATGTCACGAATAACTAAAGAACTGTGCAAGTTATTTAAGGTGACCCAATTGCGAACCTCCGTATACCACCCTCAAACTGATGGCCTTGTAGAACGCTTCAATAAAACATTAAAGAGTATGTTAAAAAAGGTTGTGGACAAGGATGGAAAAAACTGGGACTTCTTGATTCCGTACTTGATGTTCGCCATCAGGGAAGTACCCCAGTCCTCTACGGGATACTCTCCTTTTGAATTGCTTTATGGGAGACACTGTAATGTTCTGGTACCTTTGGGTACCCTAATTACTCTTTCATAAGTGTATGCGCCCCACCATTCTCTTTTGGTAAGGTGCGCATACACCTTTAAGACTGATGCTGTCATCACTGAGCGCCGGACTGGATGGCTATTTAGATCGCCGGCTCTCACTCACATGTGTTAGTTCAAACTGCTTTGTGCCTTGATGCTAACCTGTCTTGAAGCTCTCGTGCTTGCAAGCATACCTCGCTGTCAGAACCACGCTGCGCTGATCCCTGTATCCCGCTACCGGATCATCCGCTCTTGCCGAACCTCTCCTCTGCTACATTGCTATTAGTGATAAGTACCCCACGGGGAAACCTCTATAACCTTCATACTAAAGCTTACACTATCTAGCTCTGCATACTAAGGACTATTACTACATCTGCATTATCTAAGATTGCTAGCTCTTGAGCCTACTACCACCTGTTCTTGCACTGGGTTGATCTCTCCTGTATGTCCACCTGCTACTCTGTCATCTGCTACCATACATGATTGCTAAAACCTATCTGCATCCCATCTGCTACTATCTTACTTTCAAGAACATTTCCTTTCAAGTGTCTGTCATCTACCATCTCTACCCAATCTGTCTCTTCAGCCTATCATCACTGTGTTACTATATACATAAGTCACTCTAGGAAACATCTTATTGAGTGTGTGTATTTACTTGCTGAATTGAGATCATCCACACATGATGAGTCATTGGGAGTTGGGATTGGTGTCTCAGCGTTTCTCTACATGACTTCTGAAGTGGAATATTTCTGCAGCTGAAAATCCACATCATACATAAAACGCAGGAGCGTTACAGACACCCTCGGGGGCTCCTAGACATAGCCAAGGAAACCTGGGAGGGGGAGCAGACACCCCACAAAAGTGTCATTGAGCACATCGCTCAAATGCAGGACAGGATTGCAACGATCATGCCTATGGTAAAGGAACACTTATTGCAGGCCCAGGCAGCCCAACAGAGAATATACAACAGGGGAGCCCGACTCCGTCTCTTCTCACCTGGTGACAGGGTCCTGGTGTTAGTTCCCACTGTCGAGAGCAAGTTCCTAGCTAAGTGGCAGGGTCCCTTCGAAGTATTGGAAAGAGTTGGGGAGGTCAATTATAAAGTGCATCAACCAGGAAAAAGGAAGTCAGAGCAGATTTACCATATTAATCTGTTAAAGCCCTGGAAGGATAGGCTGGCCTTAACTGCGAGGTCCGTCCCTCTGACATCTAGGGTTACTGAGTCCCCTCTGGTCCCTGAGGTCATGGTTCCAGATACCCTGTCTTATTCCCAAAAACAAGAAGCTAGAGAGTTCCTGATAAGGAATAGAGAGAAATTTTCAGAGTTACCTGGTACGACTTCAGCAGTTCAGCATGATATTGATACTGAACCTGGGGTCCGTGTCAAGCTCAAACCGTACCGAATTCCCGAAGCGAGGAGAAGGGACATTAGTGATGAAGTAAAAAGGATGCTGGAGCTAGATGTCATTGAGGAATCCAATAGTGACTGGTCAAGCCCCATCGTTTTAGTCCCAAAACCGGATGGTACTTGGAGGTTCTGTAACGACTTCAGAAAACTCAATGCAGTGACAAAGTTTGACACATTCCCAATGCCCAGAGTGGACGAACTTATAGACAGACTTGGCAAAGCCCGCTATCTAACTACTTTAGACTTGACCAAAGGATATTGGCAAATACCCCTGACTGGTAGCGCCAAAGAAAAGACTGCGTTTGTTACCCCAGAGGGTTCATTTCAGTATAAAAAATGCCTTTTGGGTTGCAAAATGCCCCTGCGACATTTCAGAGGGCCACGGACAGGACCCTAAGACCTCACTGACAGTATGCAGCTGCCTATCTGGACGATATAGTGGTACATAGCACTGACTGGGAGTCTCACTTACCCCGTGTACAGGCTGTTCTGAATTCCCTCTTCAAGGAAGGTTTTACAGCAAACCCCAAAAAATGTGCCATTGGTTTAGAGGAAGCCAGGTATTTGGGCTACACTATTGGTCGTGGAGTTATTAAACCTCAGTTAAACAAAGTAGAAGCCATCCAAGAATGGCCACGTCCTGCAAACAAGAAGCAGGTCAGAGCCTTTCTTGGAATTGCAGGGTACTATAGGAGGTTTATCCCGAATTTTGCAACTCTAGCTGCCCCACTGACCGACCTTACGAAAGGGAAAGAATTAGTAATGGTGAAATGGTCCCCAATAGCAGAGGAGTCTTTCCAAGTCTTAAAGAAGGCTCTTTGTGCACAGCCAGTGTTGTACTCCCCTGATTTCTCCAAGGATTTCTTGGTTCAGACGGATGCATCTGATGTAGGTATTGGGGCCGTGTTGTCACAGGTACACAATGGGGAAGAACACCCTGTGGTGTACCTGAGCAGAAAGCTTAATGAACACGAGAGAAAGTATGCAGTCATTGAAAAGGAATGTTTAGCCATAAAGTGGGCCTTGGACGCACTAAGGTACTATCTGTTAGGGCGCCAGTTTGATTTGATAACTGACCATGCTCCTCTGAAATGGATGGCCCAAAAGAAGGAGACTAATAGACGGGTGAACCGGTGGTTTTTGGCTCTACAAGATTACTCCTTCACTGTAAAACACAAGCCAGGTGTTAAGATGGGGAATGTAGATGCCCTGTCCCGTGTTCACTCCTGTTTGGCCACAGGTGTTCCAACCCTGGGGTTGAAACAAGGGGGAGGGATATGTAGCAGAGTGTTCCAGAGAGAGCCAGGAAAAGTCCTGTTCGGGGTTTATACATCACCCAGGCATCTCTCCTATACCTTTAGGGATCTCTGAGCCATGATCCAGTTCGGATTTTGGCCCTCTTCACCAGGCCAATTTAATCTCACCTGAGACAAACAGCAGTGCTCTCTCAGCCTGGGAATTTAGACAACGTTTGTCTAGGAGAGCAGAAGGTTGGTAACACTGTCAGTGTGTGTCGTTGGAAGCTGGCAAGCTGTAGGCTTGCTCAGTCTGTGTTAGAGAGGGACTGCATTGTGTGTAGTAAGCGCCGGGACACGGCTAGGCTTTTTTGTTTATTATTATTATTTCTGTTTGTTTTCCTTAAAGCACTGTACAGCACCTGTATATAGACTTGTATATAGCACTAATAAACACCACACTGTTTGTCACTAACACACTGGATTTGGTATCTGTGCCTGAAAAACTGCTCATCCCAGGGAGCTTTGCACCTGCTACCTATTCCCCAGCTTACAATATATATATATATATATATATATATATATATATATATATATATATATACACAGAGGACTGTATAGTCTCCTCAGTGGGGGCAGATAACATATTAGGTAGGAATCCCATTAGTATGTCAATATCCCTAGTGTGACGTATATGGTATCCAATTAACAAGCCTATGATTATATATTTAAGCTATATGAAGGATGCAGCAATCCCATAAGTAAGCCCGTGGTCTGAATGAAAAAAGTGGTAAATATGTAGGGCAAACACTTGCCTAAATTACAAGTTCAGCAGTTTTTAAATAGTGTAGTTAAGCACCATAGAGAAGTGTACAATTACACTCCAAAAAGGTGCAGACATAAACCAAAGAGAGTGCAATCAGTGACTGATCCCAAAATTGGGTTAGCAGGTGTAGGGAAGGTTGTCAAAGCTTAAGCTAACCAGGAAAGGTTCCCCATAGAAAAATAGCAAACAGAGAATCATCTTACCATCTCGCTTGTAGAATGTCAGATTGACTACTGGGGTTAGGGAGGAAAATTATTCTGCTAATATAGGAAGAAAATAGGTAAGTAAAGTAGCGGGATCACATTCTGATTGGATCTTTGGGAAACCTACATCTGAGGAGGGAGTATACTAGTTAAGCTTCAATTAGGAAGTATGTCACAAGGGGTAGTTGCCATCACTAAGCATTAAGTACTGAGGGGGGCATGGAAAAAATCATCACCCAAAGATACAAAGGAAACGCCGGCCCTCTGAGTGTGCAGTGCAGAGAGCCATCTCCAGGGCAACCAGCCGTGATGCCGAAAAACAGAAAGCGGACCGCTGGGTGGAGGTGCGGCAGCGTGCCGTCACCGCATCACCAGACACCCCGTCAACAGGTCCAGCCGGAGGAAAAGCACAGCAAAGGGAACCCCCGGGAATGGCAGAGCGCATCACATTCTCAGCGGCGCAGGCTCCCCAAGCGGCTTCACAAGAGTGTGAGAGCCAAGTGGGCAGAGAAAGGCCTAGGTCACCGTAAGGTGACGTTCCGCGTACGTGCGCAGGGTGTCAGACCATGCAGGAGACCCAGGCCAATGCAAGACGAGCACTGCGGGCTGCTTGCAGAGTAGTGCAACAAGAACATGCTTCATCATAAGCACAGGACAAGATGAAAAAAAAGAATTGAGGATTTCGGCAGCATGGGTGTAGAGGATAGCATACAGCAGTCTTTAAGGGATGGTTTTGATTTCCCAGAAACCCCAGGAGTTGTACGTGGTTGGGAAGAGGTTGCTCCTGCTGACAATGTCATCCTTAGTGACCTAGAGGACTCATGCCTCCTCCAACTTATGTTGCATGGGCTCCCTGATTCTGCAAAGCCTGCGAAAGGACCTGAGGATTTGCGCTATCAAGGAGAGAGATAATTACTGGTTGGCAACCCTTCTTGATCCCCGTTATAAGGGTAAAGTTGCAGAGCTCATCCTGCCTTCCCAGAGGGAGCAGAGGATGAAACATCTTCAGGAGGCCTTAAAAAAAATGTGTGTACCACCTTTCCAGACACTGGGAGGTCAACATTCTCTGGACGTGTTTCTGAGGCATCGTTCAGCCAAAGGAGGAGTGGTGGAGAAGACGGCCAGCTGACCGATGCCTTTAAACAGTTCTTTTGTCCTCAGGGCTGTTAAGCAACCATCGGCAGCATCTCCATCATATGGTGCATGATTATCTAGGTGCAAGAGCAGACCTGGAGACCTTTCCAGCTGAGCATCCACTGGGTTACTGGGTCTTGAGGATGGACCACTGGCCAGAACTTGCTCAATATGCAATGGAGCTACTGGCTTGTCCTGCTTCCAGCATGCTTTCCGAATGGATGTTCAGTGCTGCTGGAGGTTTTGTGACGGACAAAAGAGTGCATCTGTCAACAGACTCTGTTGACCAGCTGACTTTTAGCAAAATTAACTAGTCCTGGATCAACAAGAGCTATCAAGCCCCTGATGCTGATGTGACTGATTGAATTTGCTAGGGGTCTGCCATCCCTTGAAGACTGCATATGCTGCCTATCCTATTTCTCTACCTTGATTCTGCTAGTTTCCAACAATGTTTTTGGTTTAGGTCACTACCAACCCCCAAGGCCTAATTTTTCTGCACTTGTATAACAGGTGCATGCAATTTAAATGTCGTATGTCATTTTTAAAAGCAGGCCCTGTCTCTGTGCCCTGCTAACTGTGAGGGGTTACGGTGTTCAGGCACCAACAACACCAAGGGCCCAATATTTCTGCACCTGTATAACAAGTACATGTAATTTCAAATTTGTATGTAATTCTTACCAGCAGGTCCTGTTCCTGCACCAAGCAAGAGTATCTGCGAGGGCTTGGTTACGGTGTTCAGGCACCACCAACGGCAAAGGCCCAATTTTTGGCACCTGTACAGCTCATGCAATTTCAAATTTGTATGTAATTCTTACCAGCAGGTCCCGTTCCTGCACCCAGCAAGAGTATCTGCGAGGGCTTGGTTACGGTGTTCAGGCACCACCAACAGCAAAGGCCCAATTTTTGGCACCTGTATAGCTCATGCAAATTTCAAATTTGTATGGAATTCTTACCAGCAGGTCCCGTTCCTGCGCCCAGCAAGAGTAACTGCGAGGGGTTGCGGTGTTTAGGCACCACCAACAACCAAGGCCCAATTTCAGTTTCAGTTCCTGCCGATACTAACCTTCCAGGTCCCCATCACTCCAGCCAGTTTGCATAGCCGCCACCCAACCTTGGCCAGGTCTGATGACAGCACAGCGCCCCCACTAGATCACTGATAAGAACACATACAACACTTGATCTTTGCCAATTAAAAATTAGTATGGAATTGTTACCAGCAGGGCCTGTTCCTGTGCCCAGCAAGAGTAACTGAGAGGAGTTCCGGTGTTCAGGCTCCACCAACACCAAAGGCCCAATTTTTCTGCACCTGTATGACAAGTACATGCGATTTCAAAATTTTTATGGAATTTTTAGCAGTAGGGCCCGTTCCTGTGCCCAGCAAGAGTAACTGCGAGGGGTTACGGTGTTCAGGCACCACCAACAACCAAGGCCCGATTTTTCTGCACCTGTTTGACAAGTACATTTGATTTGAAATTTCTATGTATATTTGTATATGACATTTTTTGCTTTAGAAATGTCAGTATTGCTGCAGCAGGCTACATACATCGTAGAGATGCACTACTTTACAGACACATTCAGGGACCCCCCCCCCCAGGCATGATATTTGAAGGAGTTTTTCATTTTTATAGTTTCACTTTAAGCCCCTATAAAATCAGTAAATCACTGCTCCTATAAAAACGATCATTTTTAGAAACGTTTTTTTCATTGCTACATGTTCCCCAGGTCAGTACCTGGACCCCCATACACTTTTTTGGGGCAATAACTTGCATTTAAGCCTTCAAAATGAGGCAGTTTGATTTTTGAGGTTCGCCTCCCATAGACTTTAATGGGGTTCCTTTGTTCATACAAACTCTTCCTCTGTTTGCGGTGTTCTGGTGTGAACCGAACCGGGGGGTTGTTCGGCTCATCACTACTCCCTACACTGCTAGGAATGCAGCAAAGAAACCTGGCGCTTATGGATGAAAGTATAAATAAAGTGCATGTGTAACAAAAGATTAATTCATTTAAGCTGCTGCTAACATGAAAGTGGCTGTGCCTTTAAACTAAAATGCAAAAAAAATGTCAGCGCTGCTATATGTACGTATGGTAATAAATAAAATGCTATCTGTGCCTTATCTGTGTGATACAGTGAAACAGTACAATCCTGTAGATGATTAGATATATATACCCATAATATATCCGTGAGTACATATATACAGTAAGTGTTAAACTTAAATATTAAAGTCCATATAAATCATACATAAAATACAGCAATAAAGTCCATATAAAGTGCTCTCAGTGCTCAAAGTGCTTAGTAATTACTTCTGCGGGTGCTGCAAACGTGCTTCAATAGTGCTCCCCTATGGTGACCCTACTCACCAGAAAGGTGATGTTAATAAGCCTGGGATTTAGATGTTGATCCTGGTCCCGTCTGTATGAATGGTGGTAGGGGGTACGATGTCCCAATATGAGCTACTCAGACTGTTGTATGGCTCCGTGACTCAAATAAACAGAAGGAATCTCCATGGTGAAGTATATATTTGCAATTTATTAAAGAAAAAATATCCACTCACTTTAAAATAAGCTTGTATCCTCCTAAACATGTGCGGTGTGGTGGTTTCCGTGTATTTCCAGCGTGCGTTCCACCGACCGGTAGTGAGGTGATACGCTCTGGATTGGCTAGATGCATTTTGCCCTCCCACTGGGCGTTGTCAATAGCTGCTGTCCATAGCGTACAGTGTAGTATATATCTACATTACTCCTCCCTAGATTGATCCAAACACCCTTGGCATGTTCCGCCGGAAGTGTATATATCCGAAGTATGTAACTAAGTGTGTAGTTGTTCTATTACATAAGATGTGTAGTATGTTAATTAATAATATATTAAGATCAGTAAATGTGAAAATCTGTAACTGAATACAATCAAAAAAGTCCATATAGAGTTCACAATGGTAAGTGCACGTGGAGTAATCCAAAACAGAGAGGTGAATCTTGATACTAATATCCCATCACCAACACCAAAATAAAATTGCACTCACCAGATGCTGTTGATCCTGAGTACCATATAGCATGAGGGTCAAAAAGGCTGTGAGGATGGTATAGGATTCATGAAACGATCTGCAACCACGGATGTCTCCCAGGTGTATATCCAGCAGGGTAGGTAGAAAGGATCACTCACAGAAATCCAGACCCATGTGGAAGTAAACCAAAGGAAACAGACAGTGTAAAACCCAAATAAAAAGTTTATTAAAAAAGGGGAATAACACTCACAAAATTTCCAATGGTAAAGGCAGAAACAAATGCAAGTCTGGCTAAACAGGCACGATCCTGATGCATTTCGCCCCACAGGACATTCTCAAAGGATTTGACCAGCAAGCTATTAAGGAATCCTTACACTTATAAAGGCTCCATAATTTATAATTAGTGAAAAAACGGATCCCACCTGTATTAAGATGCCAAGCATCATAATTTGGATAGGAGGAGGTGACGTGTGTGTCAAGCCTGTCTTTGGAACTGACCAACAGGGCATAACATCACCTCCGGTCTACACAGGAAGTGAGGTAGATGCGCATCACACCCGGAAGTGTTGTATAACACTGGTGGAGCACATATCTAACCGGCTCCAGACAGAGGAGTTTTGCCTCTTTTGCTGCGTTAACTGTGCTACACACAGTGACAACAGTTACTGGCCAATTTTTTGTAGAACTGGTGTGATAGACCAGTGGCCCCTTAAAACCACAGATTGAAGCGGGGTGTTATATACCTTCTTCCACATATACTGCGCTTCTCTAGAGACTTTTGTCACAGGATACTTTAAATAATGACAGGCAGAGGAAGAGGCAGGCCCTTACGCAGAGGTGGTAAGGGTAGGGCAAGAGCAGTAGGCTGGAGCCAAAGTGTGAAGTTTCAGAAGGTGCGTTCGATTACGTCAAAGGACGCACCAGACTTGGTTGAGTGGCTCACTCAGCCTTCCTCTTCTGCACCCTCCTCATCCTCTCTATCTGCACCCTCTTCACTCTCTGCTGTGTGCACCCCCAAAGGCACCACCACCAACTCCACCACCATATACCCTCCACTTGAGTCACTGGAATTATTTTCCGATCCATCACAAGACATTTGTGATGCGCAGCCATTCTTGGCATCGGATCAGGAAGAGGAGGTAGCAACAGCCGCCACTCAGCAGTCTGACGACAGTACCCAGATCAGCCCAAGGAGGTTGGTCCATGCTGTTGCTGCCTACTCCGAGATCTCAAATGTTAGTGGTGGGGAAGGTGACGTCGATGATGAGGGCGTTTTGAAGATGTGTTATTCACTTCAGATATGAGATCATTCTTTCAGCCGACCCATCGACAGCTGTACTCCGGATCCAGCATCAGGGAACGCCTAGACCGACAGGTGTCTGACTACATCGGGTTAACGGCTGATGTGGACGCTCTGAGGAGTGATGAACCCCTGGACTACTGGGTGGGCAGACTTGACCTCTGGCCAGAGCTTGCACAATTTGCAATGGAACTGTTGGCTTGCCCCCCGTCCAGTGTCCTGTCCGAAAGGACGTTCAGCGCAGCAGGGGGGTTCGTGACCGATAAGCGCACTCGCCTAGCTCATGACAGTGTTCACTACCTCACATTTATAAAAATTAATGAGGCATGGATCTCAGAGGAATTCAACACATGTGACCAGTAGACCATGTTTGATTAAAATTCCTCATGACAGGCCACAAATATCTGCCAGACCGCCATCCACCCACAACAATTCCTGGTCCTTGTTTTCGGTAAATACAGCGGCATAAAAGGCATTTTTTTTGTCCATTGAATGTCTAATTTTGGGGCCTTTCATGGCCGACAATTATTTATCCTGTGAATGCCTAATGTACCTTTAGCCACAAAATACAACGTTCTTAGCTGTCAGGTGAGCGCATGTGGGCTAATTTTTGGGGCCTGGAATGGGCGACACTTACTTATTTATCCTGTGAATGCCTAATGTACCTTCAGCCACAGAAACAACGTTCTTAGATGTCAGGTGAACGCATGTGGGCTAATTTTTTGGGGCCTGGAATGGGCGACACTTACTCCTGTATCCTGTGAATGCCTAATGTACCTTCAGCCACAGAATACAACGTTCTTAGCTGTCAGGTAAACGCATGTGGGCTAATTTTTGAGCCTGGAATGGGCGACACTTACTTATTTATCCTGTGAATGCCTAATGTACCTCCAGCCACAGAAACAACGTTCTTAGCTGTCAGGTGAACGCATGTGGGCTAATTTTTGGGGCCTGGAATGGGCGACACTTACTTATTTATCCTGTGAATGCCTGATGTACCTCCAGCCACAGAAGACAACATTTGTTGCTGTCAGGTAAATGCATATGGGCTGATTTTTGGGGCCTGGAATGGGCGACACTTACTTATTTATCCTGTGAATGCCTAATGTACATCCAGCCACAGAAGACAATGTTCTTAGCTGTCAGGTGAACGCGCGTTGGCTAATTTTTGGGGGCTGTACTGGCCGACACTTACTTCTTTATCCTGTGAATGCCTAATTTTTCAGACTGGAATTGAAAATCAATGGGTCTGTAAAGGTTCCGCCAAATTGTGGAACGGATGCAGACCCATTTTACAGACATGTGAATGAACCTTTATGTATTTGACATGTATTTACCGGCTGCTGTCAGTTCTGGCTGATTTTTAAAAAAAAAATGTTTTGCTAAAAAAAAATATATATATTTTTTAGGGCAACTTTTCCAGTCGCAATACTTCTGTTATGACAGTGTCCATGTTGTGTGACTATTTGTGCACAGCTAGTAAGTATTTTGTGTGAACTTATGCTATCGGTATATCCACCACCAGGAAGGTAAAAACATGCAGCCTCTTACCAGATAGTCTAAAGAAAACGGCATTCAAACCAGGATGAACCAAGTGAAGCGGGCATCTGTCACAGACCAGCAAGCGAATCCAACCAGGTAGCATAGATATCAATCACTTTAATGTATATGTCCAATGGAATGGACCCAACACATAGATTGTTCCTCATTGTAAAAATAAAAATAACGATATCATTGCGCAGAAATCCTTAAAGGCTTTTATTCAAACATTTTGTAGTGTACACAGGGTACTCACATTACATCCAAGGATAAAAGGCATAAAAGTATAGCGGTGTGTGTTTGTATTCATCCAATGGATATACCGACAGCATAAGTTCACACCAATTTGAATTTATTTCACTGGGGGATCGTTTTGGAACTTTTTACCTCTTCTGAGCGCGGCTAATTTTTATTGAATTTATTGATTATCCTTTACCAAGAGGACATTGTGTCTGCTGCTCATTGTTTGCCCTTTATGGACTTTTATCCTTTTAACATGTTTATGTCCTAGCGCAATTTATTCTTGTTTTAAGTTAGTATTTTGTGGCTGCAAATATGACCTGAAGGTTTTTAAAGTTCGCCTGCCATTAAAGCCAATGGGGCCCGCCCCGAACTTGCAGTTCGCGAACATTTGAGAAAGTTTGCGGATAACGTTCGCGAACCGCCCTGGCCGATGTTCGTCCATCACTAATTGAGATGTGTTGCTTATAAGAGGATAGTGAAGGACAACAAGGAAAAAAGCCATTAATAGAGCCAAGAATGAAACTGAACAGGATTTGCTTTTTCAGGGCTGGTTTACACTCCGACTTTGAGAGCACAAGTTGCATGACATGTCAAAATCAATGGTTCCCTGCAAGAGCCAACTTAACTGGGCCGACTTGTGTTGGGCTGACTTTGAAAAATACTCCTGCACTACTTTGGTCTGACTTGGGCATAATTTCATCCTATGGATTTAAATGTAAGTCGCATCCAAGTCAGATTATCATCTTAACTGATCCAACTTGTGACATGCCACTAGTGCTCTGAGGATCTTGAGGGGGAACCCAACACCAAAATAAAAAAAAAAAAATGGATTTATACCAGGCCCTTTAAATCGGGTATGGATTTTGAGGGGAAACCCCCCGCCAAAATTGAAAAATAAAATGGTGGGCCCCCTTCCCCCAAGACCATACCAGAACCTTCAGTCTGGTATGGATTTTAAGGCAAACCCCCACGCCAGAAAAGAAAAACGGTGTGGGATCCCCCCCCAAAGTTCAGGCCAGGAAAGGGGGGAGGAGCGAGCGCCCCCCCCTCCTGAACCATACTAGGCCACACGCCCGCAACATGGGAATATAAATATGGGACAAGGGCCTCTTTCCCACAACCCTGGCTAGTCTCCCCCCACAAGGACTCCGACACCTTGTTATGTCATCGTCCAGGGTATGATGGAGTGGTGACATCACAAAGAGGTGGGGTCTCCGGATGACATCACCAGATGAATATGCCCAATGGCTAAATAAGAAATGGCAGACATCGTATCTGACATAACGGTGGACCGACTTTGAAAAAGGTTCCTGCACTATTTTGGTCTTACTTTGAATGTAAACTAATCCGACTGCCGGCGTGTGACTTGCTCTGAGGATCTTGAGGGGGAACCTCATGCCAAAATAAAAAATGGGAAATGGTGTGGGGTCCCCCCAGATCCATACCAGGCCTTTTGACTCTGGTATGGATCTTAAGGGGGAACCCCCTGCCAAAATTTTTATAAAAATGGCGTGGTTTCCCCCCCCCCTTCAAGACCCCGCACAAATATGAAACAAAAAAAAAAAACAGCGTTAGCCCCCTCCAAAATCGGGGGGCCCGTCTTTATCCACTGAACACTAGATAATGTTCACTGTTTAGAAATATTTTCTTGTTTTATTTTTATTCATTCACATTTATTTATTTTTCAAACACAGAGTAGCGCACGAGTTATTCACCTTTTTTTATAGTGACCCAAGATTACTTCTAGATGGGCAAGCTATATTCGAGAGAGAGTAACTAAGAGGCATTTTCAGGATAGTGGAGTTTTTTCGGGATAGAAATTAGGCAGTTGCACTCATAGATGTGGGTCTTGTGAGTTTTGTGGTTGGATTTTGGAAAACCAGACTTTGACCGTTACTGAGGGTAAAGAAGACAAATTAAAATACTTTGTAGATTGTCAGAACAAAGGGGTGATGTACATAATGTTCTGCACATGCTTAGCTTTTTATATTTGGAAAATGAAATGCTACTTTTGGTGCAGAATTAATGATCACATCTTGAAATTCTTGATTTACGCATTAACTATGATCATATTAGTGATAAAAAATGTTTGTTTGATTTTTTCATTATTTTTTTCATTATGTTTAGTGTTCCATAAAAAAATGTTGTCCTGAGAAAGTGGTGGTGACCGCAAAACGTGTTGACAACTGTATAGGAAAGATGCCCTGTTAAGCCCATTAAGAGGCACCTAGAATACTATGTAAACTTTTGATATCCTTGTAGTGTCCTAGCTCATACATGTGAACATTCTTGTACATTTATTTTTATGTTAGATTTGAATAATTGTATACGCATATGGGAACCCATGAGAGTTTTTATGTATGTTTTTAAGATTTGTGAATAAAATATGATTTTAAGATAAGTTGAAATACCTCATGGTGTACCGTTAAAATCTGATATTGCAGAGCAACAAGGATGTTCCTCTATTTGTAGTAACCGTACCACGTGGACATTGGGTTATTACCATCTGTTTATCTATAGATAAATTGCAACATATTTGGGGGTTGCATAAGCAGCTACATTCTTTAGTCACACGCTACAGGCAGTTTGGCATTAAGAATGTATTAACATAACTTGGATATTATGACAGATTAATTGGTTTTGATAATGATTTATTAATGCTAATGGCACAAGAAAAAATGCCAGACATACCTTTATCTTGCAATTCCTATTCGGTTTATTACTATTGCTAAATAATTAGCAGACAGACATCCCGTCCCTCAACTGCTTAACACTCAATTCTTAAAATAGCTTAAAAAATGATTAATTTACATTAACAGAGATTTTATGTACCAGACTGTATATTTATATCTAATTGAAGTGCTCTAGATTTTTTTATTCTTATACTACCTTCAATTTAATGGAAAACCAGAGACATCATTAAAATGGAGAAATGGGGAAAAAAATGACACATTGTTTTTTGTTTTTTTTCTGAGCACCCTCTGTTATATAGTTTATTACTTGCTTGTCCTGCCAGCAGGTCCCATTATTTTTCTACTTTCATTAACCACTTGACAAAGGTCCCGCCCAGCCGTCATTGAACAATAGGCTGGGTGGGACCTTTGTCATTCCAGGTAGACTTCATTTGATGCTGCGGCACTATCTGTTACTGGCTGTGTCCACCAGACACAGCCAATGACTTTTTAGGTTACTGGCCCCCTGCTGGTATCATGTGACTGACCAATCACAGCAGATCACATGATAATTGTAAACAATGAATGGGTTTGATTTGTGCCATTCATTGCGTGCAATTGTGTTGCTAGCTATGATTGGTCACAGTGATCACATTGCAGCCCATCTATACCATGTGATTAGCTGTGGCAAATCACAGATAATCACAACAATACACACTGAATGAATCAGTTTAATTCAGTAAAAATGGTTGCTTATACCAGTGAAATTCACTGGTATAAGCAATCATAATGTGTAAAAAAAATCCTGATTACTTCCTCAGAGTAGTAGACAGTTACTATAGTAACCCTGTATTGCTCTGGTCAGAGTGTGTTAAAAAAATTAATAAAAAAGAAAAGAAATGCAAAAAAAAATTATTAAGATTTGGTTTTTTTACATACTGTCACCAGTCAGCATCCCTGATCACCGCCACACCAGTTATATGATGACATTGTACTACACTGGTGACAGCATGTAAAAAGAAAAGTGAAAAAAAACATTTCTTCATTATCCAAAAAATTGTAACAAAAAAATTTAAACTTTATAAAATGTTCCATGCCTCTTACTAAACACCTTGGATTGTCTACTTTCCAAAAGGGGTTATTTGGTGGGTATTTGTTCTGTCCCGGCATTTTCAGGCCTCAAGAAATGAGGCCATCAATTTTCAGATATACTGTATATACTATAGTTTGTGGACTCTATAACGTTTCTACAGACTAAATTATAAACACTGATTTGGGTTATTTTCACCAAATAAGTATAGCAGAATAGATTTTGACCTACATTTATGAAGAAAGATTATTTATTTGCAAAATTTTCTAACAGTAGCAAAAAATAAAAAACCCATAATTAAAAATCTCTATTTGTGTGAAAAATGATAAAAATTTCATATGGGTAGTGTTGCATAACTGCGCAATTGTCATTCAAACTGCGACAGCACTGAATGCTGAAAATGAGCCTGTGCAGGACAATTTAATTACTTGCCGACCAGGCCATGGACAAAAAACATCCTGGTCCGCAGTGGATTACCTGGGTAATGGTTGCAGCAATATGCCATAACACCGGTATTGTTTTTTTCAGCCAGTGATTCTCTAACCGATAAAAGTTGTCCGAGTTGCAGATTCGCCACTGGGTCACTTTTAGAAGTGTCGGCAGGGGACGCACCCTCCCCTCCCGCCACTTCCCAGTGATTCCTGAGCTTACCTGGGAGATCAGTAGCTCCGGGAACCGATCTGGCAGTTGCGGCAGCTGGTAACAGAGATGAGCGAAGGAAAGATGGCCTCCACTCATTTCTATGGTGTAGTAGGACCGTAGCAACGTCATGACGTCCCTTCAAGTCCACTTGACAAAGGAGTGCGCATGCCCGCCAGCGGCATGTTGCGCATGCTCCGAAACATGTTGTGACGCCCGGATACGCCCACCAAAGCCCAGACACCCCGTGACGTCAGACGCAGCCGGAAGAAGCCTCCACAACGCTCCACATCTCCTATGCTGATCCGACCCGGAAGTCGCCTGAGAGACCCCGGACTTCTCCCGGAAGATTGGACCGCATCAGGACCCAGAGCAGGCACCGAGCTTACTGACCAACACCAGGGAGGGCACCACAGTGACTGCACTGAAGTGAGTCCATTATCGAGTCACCTGGTCCCTTTTTTTTTTTTTTTTTTAATAAACTTCCTTTTTTTAATAAACTTCCTTTTTTTTTTAAAAAAACTGCACTCCATTTGCGCTTTTTTCCCCCTTTCCTTCATGATTAACATTGAGCTGCTTCGCTCACCCGGAGAGCAGCCCGGAGTGCAACCCATCCTCATCCACCCACTGAACAGTGGATCGTCCACACCCGGACTCCCCCTCCCCCCTTACACCCGGGGTCAGCCCAACACTCTCAGCCTCCAGGCATCTGAGCCCTACTTCCCCCCCCAAGGCTGCTCCAGCTGACAACTAGTCTAAGCACCAGTGTCCTGCCTGAACCCCGCCTGACCATTTGCCTCTACTAGCAGCTATAATAGAGAGCAGCACCCCCTGTGAGCGCTTTAAAAAACATACTTTCTTCTGTAACTCTAAACTGGTAACCTGTAGAAATGTTTACAGCATCGCCTATGGAGATGTTTAAGTACCGTAGTTTTCCGCCATTCCGCAATTTTAAAGAATGACATGTTTGGTATCTATTTACTCGGCATAACATCATCTCTCATATTCAACAAAACCATTAGGTTGTATATTGTGTTTTGTTTTTTATTCATTAAAGTGTATTTTTTCCAAAAAAATTGCGTTTGGAAAACTGTTGCGATAATGCCGTGTGACACAAAAGATGCAATCATCATTTTTTGTCTCTATGGTCTCTGCTAAAAAAATATATAATGTTTAGGGATTCTAAGTAATTTTCTAGCAAAAACAATACTGATTACTGATACATATATGAGAGAAGTCTCAGAATTTGGACAGTTGGCAAGCCCAAGTTCAAGTATTACTTTTTTACTTAACTTTTTTTGTTTTTAAGAATTAGATTATTTTTCATTGCTGTCTGTATCCTCAGTGAGTACATTCACTCCCTCTTTTTTTACAGTTGTCACCCCAACAAGAGGTGACGATAAATCTTCCAGTATTGACAGCTGTTCTGGTGACAACGGCCAAGGAGGGGAACTCCCATCATTTTATAGATTACTGAAGGTTACTTTCAGTCTTATGTATGACCCAGACTTCTAGTACAATGGTGGTCTTGCCACAGGCACCTCATTCATATAAATTATTTATTTTTTTGTTTATTTTGTTTTTTTTTCCCAGCCAACAGAAGGAGCTCTCTTTTTCACATGTTTATCAGCCTAACCTTAACTGCTTTGTTGAAAAAAAATTCTTATTTGAGCCCGAGCTATTCATATCTATAAACAAATACCACTGAAAGGGCCGGAGGAGGTACTCCCCCTTCCCTGTTCATAAGGGGCAGTATACTACGGGGCTTTTAAAGGGAGTGACAGTGCATTAGAAAAAGTTCTGCTTACTGCCACTTTGATGTGATTTCCAGGCAAAAAACATGTTACATAGATTATTATTATACAGGAATTATATTGCACCAACAGTTTGTACCAACAGTGCTTTACAACGTGAGGGCAATACAGTTACAATACAATTCAATACAGGAGGAATCAGAGGGCCCTGCTAGTTAGAGCTTACAATCTAGAAGGGGAGGTCAAGTGACACAAAAGGTAATAACTGTTGGGGAGGAGCTGATGGAGAAAATAAAAGTACAGTTGTTAGGTAGGGGCAGAAGAGGAGGGTTTTTAGTCGGACATATTGAGGTAAGGAGTTGTATAGGATAAGAGAGGCTCAGGAGAAGTCCTGAAGGCAATCATGGGAGATGGTGACAAGGGAGCTAGAGAGCAGGAGGGCTTGTGAGGAACAAAGAGAATGACTAGGTTGGTATTTTGAGACTAAGTTAGTAATGTAGCTGGGAGCAGAGTTGTGGATGGCTTTGTAAATTGTTGTTAGTATTATGAGTTTAATTTGTCAGGTGAGTGGAAGCCAGAGGAGGGATTGGCAGAGAGGAGTAGCAAACACTGAACTGCTGGTAGGGGGGATAAGCCTGGCAGCAGCATTTATATAGTTACATAGTTAGTGAGGTTGAAAAAAAGGCACCAGTCCATCCAGTTCAACCTATGATGAGTGTTTATGTCAATAGTACATTGTATACCCCTGTATGCTGTGGTTGTTAAGGTGCCCATCTAATAGTTTTTGAAACTATCGATGCTCCCCGCTGACACCACTGCATGTGGAAGAGAATTCCATATCCCTACCACTCTGACGGTATAGAACCCTTTACATAATTTAAGGTTGAACCACTTTTTTTTTCTAATTTTAGCGAATGGCCATGAGTCCTTTTTGCTAAATTCCCTTTGGCTGAATAGTTTGTTTCCTATGCTAGGGTCGCCAGTACAGTATTTGTACATTGATATCATATCCCCTCTCAAGCGTCTCTTCTCCAGAGAGAATAAGTTCAATGCTTGTAGTCTTTCCTCATAGCTGAGATCCTCCAGTCCCTTCATTAGCTTTGTTGCCCTTCTTTGGACTCTCTCCAGCACATCCTTCCTGAGGACTGGTGCCCAGAACAGGATGGCATACTCAAGATGCGGCTGGACCAGAGTCATGTAGAGTGGGAGAATTATCATTTTATCCCCTGGAGTGAATCCTTGTTTAAATACATGCCAGTATTCTGTTAGCTTTGCTTGCAGCAGCCTGACATTGCATGCCATTGTTGAGCTTGTCGTCTTTTTCCATCTTAGATTCCCCAAAGGCTCTCCCCTAGTGAGTAAATTGCGCTCATATTTCTGGCCCCCAAATGCATTACCTTACATTTTTCAACATTAAACCTCATTTGCCATGCAGATGCCCACCCTATTTTGTTCAGATCTTCTTGTAAGGTTTCCACAACCGGCGTAGAAGTTATTGCCCTGCTTAATTTAGTATCGTCCGCAAATACGGAGATTGACCTATTTAATCCATCCTCTAGGTCATTTATGAATAACATAGGATTGCTCCCAGATAGGGATGATCGAACTTTTGAAAAATTCGGTTCGACCAGAACACCCGAATTTCCCAAAAGTTCGGTTCGGATTTCAGAACCCCATTGAAATCAATGGGACCCGAACTTCGGTAATCAAAAAACACAATTTTTAAGCCCTAAAACCCAATAAATGCCCCTAAAAAGTGCCTAGGGTTCTGGGTCATGCCCCATTAACTATTAA
This sequence comes from Pelophylax lessonae, assembly GCF_965119305.1. Lineage (NCBI taxonomy): Eukaryota > Metazoa > Chordata > Amphibia > Anura > Ranidae > Pelophylax > Pelophylax lessonae. Next base: position 53,969,104 of record NC_138778.1, on the reverse strand, counting down.
TCACACAAAAAAAAAGTTCTTAAAAATTGTCATTTTTGATAAAAAAGCCAATTATTGAAAAAAAAAAAAAGAGAGATTTTTTGATTTGGATTTAGTATCTGGGGGGTCTAAAAAGTGTACATGTGAAGTTTCAGCTCTGTAGCATGTCCAGAACCATGAAAAAAAAAAAAGATAATTTTTCAGTAGAACAGGGATGTGGGACCCTCCTTTAACACCTATGTGATCTTTTTTTCTGGTTCTGGACATGCTACAGAGCTGAAACTTCACAGGTACACCTTTTAGACCCCCCCAGATACAAAATCACACAAAAAAAGTTCTTAAAAATTGTCATTTTTGATTTAAAAAAAGCCAATTATTGAAAAAAAAAAAAGAGATTTTTTTATTTTTACTTTGGATTTAGTATCTGGTGGGTCTAAAAAGTGTACATGTGAAGTTTCAGCTCTGTAGCATGTCCAGAACCATAAAAAAAAGATTGTTTGTATTAGAAAACTTTCAGCTCAGGGGGTTGGCTTCGCTGCTGTAACACCTTGCCGGTTTAATAGAAGGCATTTTTTTGGGTTCTTTGCAGTCAGGAAAAACATCTGAACTTGTGTATAGTGGTACTGTGCACAAGTTCTGATGTTTTGCCTGCCTCCAAAAACCCCCAAAAAATGCCAGCAAAAACACACCTGGGCATTTTTTTTTTTTGACGCTAGCGTTTTTTTTGGCATTTTTTGGGGTTCTTTTAAAGGCAGGCAAAACATCTGAACTTGTGTATAGTGGTATATATGTACACACATAACTATATGTATATAGACACCTAGCCATATATACAGTGGGTACGGAAAGTATTCAGACCCCCTTAAATTTTCCACTCTTTGTTATATTGCAGACATTTGCTAAAATAATTTAAGTTCATTCTTCTTCCTCATGAATGTACACATAGCACCCCATACTGACAGAAAAACACAGAATTGTTGACATTGTTGCAGATTTATTAAAAAAGAAAAACTGAAATATCACATGGTCCTAAGTATTCAGACCCTTTGCTCAGTATTTAGTAGAAGCCCCCTTTTGATCTAATACAGCCAGGAGTCTTTTTGGGAAAGATGCAACAAGTCTTTCACACCTGGATTTGGGGATCCTCTGCCATTCCTCCTTGCAGATCCTCTCCAGTTCTGTCAGGTTGGATGGTAAACGTTGGTGGACAGCCATTTTTAGGTCTCTCCAGAGATGCTCAATTGGGTTTAAGTCAGGGCTCTGGCTGGGCCATTCAAGAACAGTCACTGAGTTGTTGTGAAGCCACTCCTTCGTTATTTTAGCTGTGTGCTTAGGGTCATTGTCTTGTTGGAAGGTAAACCTTCGGCCCAGTCTGAGGTCCAGAGCACTCTGGAGAAGGTTTTTGTCCAGGATATCCCTGTACTTGGCCGCATTCATCTTTACCTTGATTGCAACTAGTCGTCCTGTCCCTGCAGCTGAAAAACACCCCCACAGCATGATGTTGCCACCACCATGCTTCACTGTTGGGACTGTATTGGACAGGTGATGAGCAGTGCCTGGTTTTCTCCACACATACCGCTTAGAATTAAGGCCAAAAAGTTATATTTTGGTCTCATCAGACCAGAGAATCTTATTTCTCACCATCTTGGAGTCCTTCAGGTGTTTTTTAGCAAACTCCATGCGGGCTTTCACGTGTCTTACACTGAGGAGAGGCTTCCGTCGGGCCACTCTGCCATAAAGCCCCGACTGGTGGAGGGCTGCAGTGATGGTTGACTTTCTACAACTTTCTCCCATCTCCTGACTGCATCTCTGGAGCTCAGCCACAGTGATCTTTGGGTTCTTCTTTACCTCTCTCACCAAGGCTCTTCTCCCCCGATAACTCAGTTTGGCCGGACGGCCAGCTCTAGGAAAGGTTCTGGTCGTCCCAAACGTCTTCCATTTGAGGATTATGGCGGCCATTGTGCTCTTAGGAACCTTAAGTGCAGCAGAAATCTTTTTGTAACCTTGGCCAGATCTGTGCCTTGCCACAATTCTGTCTCTGAGCACTTCAGGCAGTTCCTTTGACCTCATGATTCTCATTTGCTCTGACATGCATTGTGATCTGGAAGGTCTTATATAGACAGGTGTGTGGCTTTCCTAATCAAGTCCAATCAGTATAATCAAACACAGCTGGACTCAAATGAAGGTGTAGAACCATCTCAAAGAAAATCAGAAGAAATGGAAAGCACCTGAGTTAAATATATGAGTGTCACAGAAAAGGGTCTGAATACTTAGGACCATGTGATATTTCAGTTTTTCTTTTGTAATAAATCTGCAACAATGTCAACAATTCTGTGTTTTTCTGTCAGTATGGGGTGCTATGTGTACATTCATTAGGAAGAAGAATGAACTTAAATGATTTTAGCAAATGGCTGCAATATAACAAAGAGTGAAAAATTTAAGGGGGTCTGAATACTTTCCGTACCCACTGTAGGTGTGATAGTAGCAGAAATATATTACTGTAAATTATTTCATTAGCGCAAGCATATATTTCTGCTACTATCACACCTATATATGTCTAGGTGTGTATATAAATATATGGATGTGTGTATATACACCACTATACACAAGTTCATATGTTTTGCCTGCCTCCAAAACCCCCCAAAAAATGCCAGCAAAAACACACCTGGGCATTTTTTTTTGACGCTAGCGTTTTTTTGGCATTTTTTTGGGTTCTTTTGAGGCAGGCAAAACATCTGAACTTGTGTATAGTGGTATATATACACACATAATTATATGTATATAGACACCTAGCCATATATAGGTGTGATAGTAGCAGAAATATATTACTGTAAATGATTTCATTAGCGCATTTATTTCTGCTACTATCACACCTATATATGTCTAGGGGTATATATACAGACATATATGTGTATATATACCCCCTATACACATGTTCAGATGTCATGTCTGACATCAAACATGTCCTCAAAAAAGCACTGGCAGTGGCAGCCCCTGCAGCATAAAAAATGCTTGGCTGGTGAGAAGCCATATGGGTGTGCCGAAGCAATTCAGAGAAATGATCATTTCTCTATAGCGGTCACCCTGCTATGGAAGGGTTTTGTCACCCTGCCATAGCAGTCACTGCCAGTTAACCCTACACTACACTACGGTCCCCTTACACTTAACACTTTCCCTACAGAAACTAAATTTTTGAAGCTAACTTAAGTGTAAAGGAGCACTCTAACTACACTAGATATCCCTTTTCTCACACTAATAAATAGCTAAATGACACTTTTAAAGTAAAATTAACAGAACTGCTTCCACTCTCTTCCATGTCCAGTATAACAATGCTAGGAATATGGCGGGGGCGATCTTATATACTGGGGGGCGTATTCACTAATGATTGGTCTAGGGACCCCCTAGTCACTCCAATCACATTCCTAGCATTCTCCTGCCCCCTCAATTGGCTTTTGCTAATGGTTCTGGTCCAATCACGGGCTTTTAAAGCCCATTTCCTGAAGCATTGCATTTTGGTCGGTTCTGGTTGCCGAATTCCGAACTTTTTGGGCAAAAAGTTCTAAATTCGGCCGAACCTCGAACACCCAATGTTCGGGTCGAACCGATGGTCGACCCGAACCGTTCGATCATCCCTACTCCCAGAACAGTTCCTTGGGGGACCCCACTTTCCACTTTTAATCCAGGTACTCAATCTATGGTCCATACCTACTGTATACAAAAGCAAGAATAGGGTATTAATCTGCATTGAGACCTAGCAGCCGGTCCATGACCAAGTCCGCTGGTGCTAATCCAGGGATGTTCAACCAGGAAGCCCATAGCCTTTCATACTTTCTGGAGAATCCCCTGTGTTGGTAGACAAGCTTTTCCATTTGTATTTTATTGCCCACTACCGTGATCCACTCCTTTATGGTAGGAGGTTTTTCAGATTTCCAATATATAATTTTTAGCTTGCATGCCAAGAACAAGGATCTCACGAATCACGATAGCCTCTTTAGTGTAAATCTCTCACTCAAATTCATCTAATATACTAAGCAGACAGTGTTTGGGATCCATAGGTAAAGATATCTGGTATACTCTGTTCAGAGTGTCCACCATCCCCATCCAATACATATGCAACTTTGGGCATCTCCATAATATGTGTATTAGGTCTCCATGATCATTTTTATATCTTGTACAGATGTGGGTCGGCAATAAGCCCATAACTTGCAGCCTCTGGGGTGTGAGGTATACCTTCAGAACAATGTATAGTTGGGTCAATCTCTGTGTTACATTTAACGAGCACATTGGCACTGATTGTAGGGCCTCTTCCCATTGGTCTTCTGTAATCTGCCTGATGTCCCTCTGCCACTTCTCCCAGCAGTCAAATTATGTTTTTGCAGAAAAGAATGTAACAGCCTAACATAGCATTGATATATAAAACCCCTTGGATGTCTCTGCTTCTCTAACTAGAGTAAATAAAGGTGTCAGAGACAGAATTCACTCCCAAGATATACCCTGCATTGTTACTGCATGTCTCAACTGCATGTAGTAAAAGAGCATGGAATCTGGTAGATTAAATATACCCTTCAGCTCCTCAAAAGGAAGTATTGAATGCCAAATATTTGGCTAAGATAAAGCACGCCATAACCCCTCCATTTAGCACCATGTTGCAGCTTAGCTAGTTTCAGGTAGTTCTCATTTGACCAAATGTGTATCCCTGTATCCTATGACCCTCTGAAGATTTTTAGCCTTATTCCACACCTTCTGAATAAGATTATATGTCGGACTCGAGTATATTTTATGTGGTTTAGCCAGCGCTTGAGCTTCCAGAGCCAAGGGGAGAGATCTCAACTGTACCGTATGCAACATCACATAGTGTGATGATCTACGGGAACATGAACATTGTTTCGTCTTCCCCTTGGAGTGTTCCAATAAGGTGCTGCAATTGGACAGCGATATAATAAAGCCAGGTATTAGGCAAAGCAAGCCCACCATCATCCCTAGGGAGCTGTAAATACTTAAGCTTTATTATAGGGGTTTGATTATTCCATATTAGAGAACAAAATATTGAGTTCACAATTCTAAATGTTTTTAAAGGGATCAACTGTGGGGAATTATGGAGGGAAAAAAAGTAATTGGGGCATGAGTATAATTTTGATTACATTTACTTTCCCCGCAACAGACAGACGAAGAGAGTTCCATGTATTTTAAGGCAGTCTCTAAATCGTTTGAGTATCGGGGATATATTAATCTGACTATAATCCAGAATATTACATGTTACTTGTACCCCTAAATATTTAAAGGAGGAGGTAGTTGGGATAGGACCATCTAAGTCATCCGACCAAGGGCAGTGTCATCAATTCGCATCAAGGCTGACTTGGACCAATTGATTTTAGGTCCCGATTAGTTCCTAAACTCCATAATTGTGGCCATAGTTTCCCTCAGAGACCTATCCATGTCTCCTAACAAGATCATTGTGTCATCAGCGTATAGCATCACCTTTTCCTGTCTATTACCATAGCAGAAACCAGTGATGTCTTTGTTGTCTCAAATCCAGATAGCGAAGGGCTCAATGGCTAGGGCAAAAAGCAGGGGCGATAACGGACACTCCTGCCTTGTGCCTCTTCCCAAGGAAAAGGTACAGGAAAACCTACCCGATGCCCTAATGGCTTCTTGTGGGTGGCTAAACAATGTTACCAAAGAAATATATACCTCACCAAAGCTAAATCTCTTAAGAACCTAACACAAGAATGGCCATTCTACACTATCAAAGGCTTTCATAGCATCCAGTGATAGCAAAGCCCTGTGGCCCACGTTGTCTGCACCAGACTGCATGTTTAGGAACAACCAAATTAAATTGACTGGCGTAGACTTATTAGGCATAAAGCCAGCTTGATCTGCATGTATGATGGAAGTAATTACACCATTCAGTCTAAGCACCAATACCTTTGATAATAGTTTGATATCCCTCTGTAGCAACGATATAGGCCTATATGAGCTCGGGTCCAGTGGAACCTTTCCAAGTTTACAATATTCAAACTATATTGGCTTTAGACTGTAACGCTCCTGCGTTTTATGTATGATGTGGATTTTCAGCTGCAGAAATATTCCACTTCAGTAGTCATGTAGAGAAACGCTGAGACACCAATCCCAACTCCCAATGACTCATCATGTGTGGATGATCTCAATTCAGCAAGTAAATACACACACTCAATAAGATGTTTCCTAGAGTGACTTATGTATATAGTAACACAGTGATGATAGGCTGAAGAGACAGGTTGGGTAGAGATGGTAGATGACAGACACTTGAAAGGAAATGTTCTTGAAAGTAAGATAGTAGCAGATGGGATGCAGATAGGTTTAGCAATCATGTATGGTAGCAGATGACAGAGTAGCAGGTGGACATACAAGAGAGATCAACCCAGTGCAAGAACAGGTGGTAGTAGGCTCAAGAGCTAGCAATCTTAGATAATGCAGATGTAGTAATAGTCCTAAGTATGCAGAGCTAGATAGTGTAAGCTTTAGTATGAAGGTTATAGAGGTTTCCCCTGTGGGGTACTTATCACTAATAGCAATGTAGCAGAGGAGAGGTTCGGCAAGAGCGGATGATCCGGTAGCGGGATACAGGGATCAGCGCAGCGTGGTTCCGACAGCGAGGTATGCTTGCAAGCATGAGAGCTTCAAGACAGGTTAGCATCAAGGCACAAGGCAGTTTGAACGAACACATGTGAGTGAGAGCCGGCGATCTAAATAGCCATCCAGTCCGGCGCTCAGTGATGACAGCATCAGTCTTAAAGGTGTATGCGCACCTTACCAAAAGAGAATGGTGGGGCGCATACACTTATGAAAGAGTAATTAGGGTACCCAAAGGTACCAGAACATTACAGTACCCCCCCCTTAAGGCCGGCTCCTGAAGGCCTCTGGAGCTGGTTTGTCTGGGTACTTCGCATGAAAATTGCGGATTAATCTAGAGGCATGTATGTCAGAGGTGTTTAGCCAGGTGTCGTCTTGGGGCCCATAGTTCTTCCATCGAACCAAGTACTGAAGTCTTCCTCTGTGGATACGAGAATCCAGAATCTCTTTTATCTCATATTCTTCTCCACCTTCAACTTGTACAGGAGGAGGAGGTGGGATAGTAGGCCTTATTCCTTGGTCAGGAACATGGGGCTTCAGTAGCGACACATGGAAAATGGGATGTATTTTGAGGTCTATTGGCAATGTAAGCTGTACTGCAGCTGTTCCAATAAGTTTCTTGATTGGTAAAGGTCCCAAGAACAGAGGTCCAAGCTTTTTGCTAGGGATTTTCAGTCTTAAATTTTTTGTTGAGAGCCAAACGAGGTCCCCGATAGCGTACTGAGGAGAAGGTCTTCTGCGAAGATCATAGTACTTCTTTTGTTGACTATGAGCGTGTGCAATGGTAGTATTAAGCAAACCCAGAGAGTCCTTTATTTGGGTAAGATAGTCTGAAGCTACTGGGTTATTTGAAGGAAGGATGCGTGGTGGAAGAATAGAGGGATGAAACCCATAGTTCAAGTAGAACGGACTCTGCTTGGTTGTACTGTGGGTTGCGTTGTTGTAGGCAAATTCTGCCAGAGGGAGACGATCCACCCAATCATCCTGTTGGTAAGAAGTGTAACAACGTAAATATTGCTCGATGCATTGGTTGACTCTTTCAGTCTGTCCGTTGGTCTGCGGATGGTAAGGAGAAGTGAGCTTCCGCTCGATCCGTAGTATGTGACATAGTTCTTGCCAGAACTTGGAAATAAATTGTGATCCACGGTCAGACAGAAGAGTTTTTGGGATACCATGTAACTTAAAGACATGTTTCATCAGGAGTTCTGCCGTTTGTTTGGACGAAGGTAGTCTGCGAATAGCAATGAAATGTGCCATTTTTGTCAGATGGTCCACTGACACTAAGATGGTATTAAATCGTTTGGAAGGAGGCAATTCCACTATAAAGTCCAAGGACACAACTTCCCATGGAGTTTGGGGTATTGGTAGACTGCATAGTAGACCGGATGGTCTCGTAGTGTCAATTTTGGACCTGGCACAGACATTGCATGAAGAGACGAATTTTTGTATAGATGTTTTCATGTCAGGCCACCAGAATTGCCTGGTAATCAGATTAAGAGTCTTTGTCATACCCATATGTCCTGCCATAGGCACATCATGCGATAATTCCAAGATCTTGGTGCGTATGGTAGGTGGTATGTAAAGTTTGTCGTTGTAGTAGAGGAAGCCTTCTGCATCAGTATTTAGTTGTGGTGGGGGTGAATCCAAACTTATACCATGCAAAACCTCTTCCTTCAAGGAACGGACAACTCCAATAATGCGTTTGTGAGGTATTATAGGAACGGAAGGGATTTCGAAGTAGTTTTCTTCAGTTAGTCGTGACAGTGCATCCGCCTTTTTGTTCTTATCTGCTGGTGTGTAGGTCACTAGGAAGTTAAACCTTAGAAAGAATAGTGACCATCGTACCTGTCGGTGCGAGAGAGTTTTGTTAGTCTGAAGATATTGGAGATTTTTATGGTCCGTGTATATAAGTATTGGTAATTGGGTGCCTTCGAGTAGATGTCGCCAATTCTCCAGAGCCAATTTTATAGCAAGCAGTTCCTTTTCACCCACGGGGTAATTTATCTCTGGACTGCTTAGGGATTTCGAAAAAAAGGCGACTGGATGAAGTGGTGAAGTGTGAGTTGGTCATTGGGAGAGTATTGCTCCTACTGCCATGTTTGACGCATCTACTTCCAGAATGTATTGGAGGGATGGGTCTGGATGGCGTAGTATGGGAGCAGAAGTAAACCTTGTCTTTAACAGGTGAAAAGCTTTATTTGCTTCATCTGACCATTTGAATGTTTTTTTAATGCTAGTGAGCTGTGTGAGGGGTCTCACAATGGCAGAGAAGTTTCTAATGAACTTCCTGTAGAAATTTGAAAATCCAAGGAATCGCTGTAGCGCCTTGCGTGTGGTTGGTGTAGGCCAATCCTGAATGCAGGATATCTTACTCATGTCCATCTCGATTCCTGTTTTGGATATGATGTAGCCTAGAAACAGTACCTCTTCTTTATGAAACAGTATAGGGTGTGCTCCCGCTGTGTTCCTAAATGTGAGTGCCACATCCCGATATGAGAAGCATATTTGGGGGATCCCCTTGGGGTGGGACTTTGAAGGCCACTCAAAAATGTACAAAAAAAGGATATTAGATATAAATGGATTTTATTACAAAAAATAGTAAAAAATAATAAACATACAAGGATATACAGTGGAAACTGATAAAATTTGGCAAAACTGATGTTTATAAAAAGGTGTACAAGTCACTCAACCAACTATTCCGTGCAAGATCCGACGTTTCAAGGTGAGAACCTCTTCTTCAGGGATTTTTTGTGGGAATAATTTTTCTGTAAGCATTGGAAAAATATATATCAAAGCAAACAGTTGTCGATGCAAAAATACAATGACAAAATATTGATATAAACCTGTTTTAGAGTATAAACAAACACTCATTGTAGTAAGGCATTACAAATATGTATATATATGTGTATACACTTACATGGTTGAAGGACGCATGAACACCAAATTGTTTTGCCACAGATTAAAAACATGGAACATTAACGACACCCACAGAGATCATCGTCAGCCTTGTCTGTAAAAGGAAGGTTTGGTGCTTGGAGCAGGTCCAAATAAGGATGTCACTGAGCATGTGATAGCGGAAAATGTGCAGACCAGGGGGGGCCCATAATGCTCCAGCTGGAGTCCAAAATAGCCCAATCAAAGGGGCGGGGGCCAGTCTCAAAAACGCTGTAGATGGCAAGGAAATGCATACAATAAGTAACAAAAATGAAAAAAGCAAAAAAGCAAACCACTTGTTTTAAATACATGTGGTGTATAGATAGTGCAGTGACGCAACAGGACCAAATATATGCATATGTGAAAACACTACACATATCTAAGGCACTAGCCTAATGGGTGTGCATCAAATATATAAGCATGTATACATCTAACCAGGGTCAAGCATGGTTTATACTGCTGTAAAACACTGCTGCAAAAGTAAGGGCAGTGAAGGGGATATATTGGAGCCTCTGCTCTACAAGTATATAAATATGTAATGAATAATCAGTAATGTTGGATATATAAAAAATGAAGGTTATATCCGAAACATGAACTAAGTGTGCAAGTCTGCATATAAACAATTTTGTAGTGCAGAGGATTACCATGAGAGTAAACCCCGCTAAAGTGATGGAAACTGACCTTAAGACAGAGAGCTCCAAAGCAGACCTTCCTCCCAGCAGTGGATGTACATAGTGCTCCATGCTGGGAGTGGTGCCCAAATAGGAGCTCCGTCAGGTGAAGGCAATCATCCTGATTGCATCTCCACCCCCTGACAGCCGTGGGCTCCCCGAGCGGCGCTCGCCAGACCCGTGAAATCGTGAATGGTATAGACTAGTGTTGAGCGAACACGGACTGTATTATTCGTGTTCGTACCGAATAATTGGATTTTTTTTACCCGAACACGGACACGGACACTTTACTGTATGTTCGGGTAAAAATCCGTGTTCGGTCGTTTTATTTCCGGGTTTTGCATGCTTTGGCGCTCTTTTCATGGCGGGCTTTCAACAGCCAATCAACAATCGTTTAACTGGTGTGCCTTAAGCCATCCCAGCCATGCCTGCAAATGTCTTAGTAGCTGTGATTGGCCGTCTGAAGCATGTGACCAAGTCTTTATAAGTTCGAGGCAGCCGCCGCAGCAGCGTCATTCTGCTGCTTAGCTAAGGGACAGAGCACACATCAATGTGCTGGCTGCTGATTAGGGAAAGATAGGCAGGAAAAAACCATTTGTGTCCGGATAGAATTGAGGGACAGGTCGGAGTGTTTAGGCAGGGCGAGTTGTAGGCATTTTAGGGATAGAGTCTGCTGAATTATAGGGTCAGTGTCTTCTACAAACTACAATCGATATTGCTGTGTGGGGGGTGGGGTGAATCTGCACTCAATCCTGATCTACGATCTCTTCTCAATCCTGTTAGGGACAGAGTCTGCTGAATTTTAGGGAAACTGTGTTCTACAAACTACAATCGATATTGCTGTGTGGTGTGGGATTGGAGATAGGCAGGTGTCAGTGATCCACATCCATTTTTCTGTGTGTGAGCTGCAGTGAACACAATCTTTTTGGGCTGCAGTGAACACAATCTTTTTGGGCTGCAGTGAACACAATCTTTTTGGGCTGCAGTGAACACAATCTTTTTGGGGTGCAGTGAACAAAATCTTTTTGGGGTGCAGTGAACACAATCCTTTTTGGTGTGCAGTGAACACAATCTTTGTGGGGTGCAGTGAACAAAATCCTTTGTGGGGTGCAGTGAACACAATCTTTTTGGGGTGCAGTGAACAAAATCCTTTTTGGGGTGCAGTGAACAACATCCTTTTTGGGGTGCAGTGAACACAATCTTTTTGGGGTGCAGTGAACAAAATCCTTTGTGGGGTGCAGTGAACACAATCTTTTTGGGGTGCAGTGAACACAATCTTTTTGGGGTGGAGTGAACAACATCCTTTTTGGGGTGCAGTGAACAAAATCCTTTTTGGGGTGCAGTGAACAAAATCATTTTTGGGGTGCAGTGAACACAATCTTTTTGGGGTGCAGTGAACACAATCTTTGTGGGGTGCAGTGAACACAATCTTTTTGGGGTGGAGTGAACAACATCCTTTTTGGGGTGCAGTGAACAACATCCTTTTTGGGGTGCAGTGAACACAATCTTTTTGGGGTGCAGTGAACACAATCTTTGTGGGGTACAGTGAACAGAATCTTTGTGGGGTGCAGTGAACACAATCTTTGGGGGGTACAGTGAACACAATCTTTTTGGGGTGCAGTGAACACAATCTTTGTGGGGTGCAGTGAACACAATCTTTTTGGGGTGGAGTGAACAAAATCATTTTTGGGGTGCAGTGAACAACATCCTTTTTGGGGTGCAGTGATCAAAATCCTTTTTGGGGTGCAGTGAACACAATCTTTTTGGGGTGCAGTGAACAAAATCCTTTGTGGGGTGCAGTGAACAGAATCTTTGTGGGGTGCAGTGAACACAATCTTTGGGGGGGTACAGTGAACACAATCTTTTTGGGGTGCAGTGAACACAATCTTTGTGGGGTACAGTGAACAGAATCTTTGTGGGGTGCAGTGAACACAATCTTTGGGGGGTACAGTGAACACAATCTTTTTGGGGTGCAGTGAACACAATCTTTGGGGGGTACAGTGAACACAATCTTTTTGGGGTGCAGTGAACACAATCTTTGTGGGGTGCAGTGAACACAATCTTTGGGGGGGTACAGTGAACACAATCTTTTTGGGGTGCAGTGAACAACATCCTTTTAGGGTGCAGTGAACACAATCTTTGTGGGGTGCAGTGAACAACATCCTTTTAGGGTGCAGTGAACACAATCTTTGTGGGGTACAGTGAACAGAATCTTTGTGGGGTGCAGTGAACACAATCTTTGGGGGGTACAGTGAACACAATCTTTGTGAGGTGCAGTGAACACAATCTTTGTGGGGTGCAGTGAACACAATCATTGTGGGGTGCAGTGAACTCAATCTTTGTGGGGTACAGTGAACACAATCTCATACTTCTGAAGATTTGAGGGTGCTGCCTGTTCCATACTCCCCCTACTCCTCATCTAGCCTTTTAGGGGTACAAACAATAGTAATTGGGGCCTAGTGTGGTTGTGTACGTGTGATATACATACACTTTTTTTGGATCATATTTTCTATTCCGCTATTTAATCAAAAACCTTTGGGGATCAGTTAAATTGGGGGATAGTCTGTGTTGGTACGTGTGAGAGAGATCCACCTTTCCAAGTTGTTGGGGTTCATCTCATACTTCTGAAGGTTTGAGGGTGCTGCCTGTTCCATACTCCCCCTACTCCTAGCCTTTTAGGGGTACAAACAATAGTAATTGGGGCCTAGTGTGGTTGTGTACGTGTGATATACATACACTTTTTTTGGATCATATTTTCTATTCCGCTATTTAATCAAAAACCTTTGGGGATCAGTTAAATTGGGGGATAGTCTGTGTTGGTACGTGTGAGAGAGATCCACCTTTCCAAGTTGTTGGGGTTCATCTCATACTTCTGAAGGTTTGAGGGTGCTGCCTGTTCCATACCCCCCCTACTCCTCATCTAGCCTTTTAGGGGTACAAACAATAGTAATTGGGGCCTAGTGTGGTTGTGTACGTGTGATATACATACACTTTTTTTGGATCATATTTTCTATTCCGCTATTTAATCAAAAACCTTTGGGGATCAGTTAAATTGGGGGATAGTCTGTGTTGGTACGTGTGAGAGAGATCCACCTTTCCAAGTTGTTGGGGTTCATCTCATACTTCTGAAGGTTTGAGGGTGCTGCCTGTTCCATACCCCCCCTACTCCTCATCTAGCCTTTTAGGGGTACAAACAATAGTAATTGGGGCCTAGTGTGGTTGTGTACGTGTGATATACATACACTTTTTTTGGATCATATTTTCTATTCCGCTATTTAATCAAAAACCTTTGGGGATCAGTTAAATTGGGGGATAGTCTGTGTTGGTACGTGTGAGAGAGATCCACCTTTCCAAGTTGTTGGGGTTCATCTCATACTTCTGAAGGTTTGAGGGTGCTGCCTGTTCCATACCCCCCCTACTCCTCATCTAGCCTTTTAGGGGTACAAACAATAGTAATTGGGGCCTAGTGTGGTTGTGTACGTGTGATATACATACACTTTTTTTGGATCATATTTTCTATTCCGCTATTTAATCAAAAACCTTTGGGGATCAGTTAAATTGGGGGATAGTCTGTGTTGGTACGTGTGAGAGAGATCCACCTTTCCAAGTTGTTGGGGTTCATCTCATACTTCTGAAGGTTTGAGGGTGCTGCCTGTTCCATACCCCCCCTACTCCTCATCTAGCCTTTTAGGGGTACAAACAATAGTAATTGGGGCCTAGTGTGGTTGTGTACGTGTGATATACATACACTTTTTTTGGATCATATTTTCTATTCCGCTATTTAATCAAAAACCTTTGGGGATCAGTTAAATTGGGGGATAGTCTGTGTTGGTACGTGTGAGAGAGATCCACCTTTCCAAGTTGTTGGGGTTCATCTCATACTTCTGAAGGTTTGAGGGTGCTGCCTGTTCCATACCCCCCCTACTCCTCATCTAGCCTTTTAGGGGTACAAACAATAGTAATTGGGGCCTAGTGTGGTTGTGTACGTGTGATATACATACACTTTTTTTGGATCATATTTTCTATTCCGCTATTTAATCAAAAACCTTTGGGGATCAGTTAAATTGGGGGATAGTCTGTGTTGGTACGTGTGAGAGAGATCCACCTTTCCAAGTTGTTGGGGTTCATCTCATACTTCTGAAGGTTTGAGGGTGCTGCCTGTTCCATACCCCCCCTACTCCTCATCTAGCCTTTTAGGGGTACAAACAATAGTAATTGGGGCCTAGTGTGGTTGTGTACGTGTGATATACATACACTTTTTTTGGATCATATTTTCTATTCCGCTATTTAATCAAAAACCTTTGGGGATCAGTTAAATTGGGGGATAGTCTGTGTTGGTACGTGTGAGAGAGATCCACCTTTCCAAGTTTTTGGGGCTCATCTCATACTTCTGAAGATTTGAGGGTGCTGCCTGTTCCATACCCCCCCTACTCCTCATCTAGCCTTTTAGGGGTACAAACAATAGTAATTGGGGCCTAGTGTGGTTGTGTACGTGTGATATACATACACTTTTTTTGGATCATATTTTCTATTCCGCTATTTAATCAAAAACCTTTGGGGATCAGTTAAATTGGGGGATAGTCTGTGTTGGTACGTGTGAGAGAGATCCACCTTTCCAAGTTGTTGGGGTTCATCTCATACTTCTGAAGGTTTGAGGGTGCTGCCTGTTCCATACTCCCCCTACTCCTAGCCTTTTAGGGGTACAAACAATAGTAATTGGGGCCTAGTGTGGTTGTGTACGTGTGATATACATACACTTTTTTTGGATCATATTTTCTATTCCGCTATTTAATCAAAAACCTTTGGGGATCAGTTAAATTGGGGGATAGTCTGTGTTGGTACGTGTGAGAGAGATCCACCTTTCCAAGTTGTTGGGGTTCATCTCATACTTCTGAAGGTTTGAGGGTGCTGCCTGTTCCATACTCCCCCTACTCCTAGCCTTTTAGGGGTACAAACAATAGTAATTGGGGCCTAGTGTGGTTGTGTACGTGTGATATACATACACTTTTTTTGGATCATATTTTCTATTCCGCTATTTAATCAAAAACCTTTGGGGATCAGTTAAATTGGGGGATAGTCTGTGTTGGTACGTGTGAGAGAGATCCACCTTTCCAAGTTTTTGGGGTTCATCTCATACTTCTGAAGATTTGAGGGTGCTGCCTGTTCCATACCCCCCCTACTCCTCATCTAGCCTTTTAGGGGTACAAACAATAGTAATTGGGGCCTAGTGTGGTTGTGTACGTGTGATATACATACACTTTTTTTGGATCATATTTTCTATTCCGCTATTTAATCAAAAACCTTTGGGGATCAGTTAAATTGGGGGATAGTCTGTGTTGGTACGTGTGAGAGAGATCCACCTTTCCAAGTTGTTGGGGTTCATCTCATACTTCTGAAGGTTTGAGGGTGCTGCCTGTTCCATACTCCCCCTACTCCTCATCTAGCCTTTTAGGGGTACAAAGAATAGTAATTGGGGCCTAGTGTGGTTGTGTACGTGTGATATACATACACTTTTTTTGGATCATATTTTCTATTCCGCTATTTAATCAAAAACCTTTGGGGATCAGTTAAATTGGGGGATAGTCTGTGTTGGTACGTGTGAGAGAGATCCACCTTTCCAAGTTGTTGGGGTTCATCTCATACTTCTGAAGGTTTGAGGGTGCTGCCTGTTCCATACCCCCCCTACTCCTCATCTAGCCTTTTAGGGGTACAAACAATAGTAATTGGGGCCTAGTGTGGTTGTGTACGTGTGATATACATACACTTTTTTTGGATCATATTTTCTATTCCGCTATTTAATCAAAAACCTTTGGGGATCAGTTAAATTGGGGGATAGTCTGTGTTGGTACGTGTGAGAGAGATCCACCTTTCCAAGTTTTTGGGGTTCATCTCATACTTCTGAAGATTTGAGGGTGCTGCCTGTTCCATACCCCCCCTACTCCTCATCTAGCCTTTTAGGGGTACAAACAATAGTAATTGGGGCCTAGTGTGGTTGTGTACGTGTGATATACATACACTTTTTTTGGATCATATTTTCTATTCCGCTATTTAATCAAAAACCTTTGGGGATCAGTTAAATTGGGGGATAGTCTGTGTTGGTACGTGTGAGAGAGATCCACCTTTCCAAGTTGTTGGGGTTCATCTCATACTTCTGAAGGTTTGAGGGTGCTGCCTGTTCCATACCCCCCCTACTCCTCATCTAGCCTTTTAGGGGTACAAACAATAGTAATTGGGGCCTAGTGTGGTTGTGTACGTGTGATATACATACACTTTTTTTGGATCATATTTTCTATTCCGCTATTTAATCAAAAACCTTTGGGGATCAGTTAAATTGGGGGATAGTCTGTGTTGGTACGTGTGAGAGAGATCCACCTTTCCAAGTTTTTGGGGTTCATCTCATACTTCTGAAGATTTGAGGGTGCTGCCTGTTCCATACCCCCCCTACTCCTCATCTAGCCTTTTAGGGGTACAAACAATAGTAATTGGGGCCTAGTGTGGTTGTGTACGTGTGATATACATACACTTTTTTTGGATCATATTTTCTATTCCGCTATTTAATCAAAAACCTTTGGGGATCAGTTAAATTGGGGGATAGTCTGTGTTGGTACGTGTGAGAGAGATCCACCTTTCCAAGTTGTTGGGGTTCATCTCATACTTCTGAAGGTTTGAGGGTGCTGCCTGTTCCATACCCCCCCTACTCCTCATCTAGCCTTTTAGGGGTACAAACAATAGTAATTGGGGCCTAGTGTGGTTGTGTACGTGTGATATACATACACTTTTTTTGGATCATATTTTCTATTCCGCTATTTAATCAAAAACCTTTGGGGATCAGTTAAATTGGGGGATAGTCTGTGTTGGTACGTGTGAGAGAGATCCACCTTTCCAAGTTGTTGGGGTTCATCTCATACTTCTGAAGATTTGAGGGTGCTGCCTGTTCCATACCCCCCCTACTCCTCATCTAGCCTTTTAGGGGTACAAACAATAGTAATTGGGGCCTAGTGTGGTTGTGTACGTGTGATATACATACACTTTTTTTTGGATCATATTTTCTATTCCGCTATTTAATCAAAAACCTTTGGGGATCAGTTAAATTGGGGGATAGTCTGTGTTGGTACGTGTGAGAGAGATCCACCTTTCCAAGTTTTTGGGGTTCATCTCATACTTCTGAAGATTTGAGGGTGCTGCCTGTTCCATACTCCTCCTCCTACTGCTCAACCATCCTTTTAGGGGTACAAACAATAGTAGTTGGGGCCTAGTGTGGTGGTGTACGTGCGAGATACATACACTTTCTTTTTGATCATATTTTCTATTCCGCTATTCAATTAAAACCTTTGGGGATCAATTCAATTGCGAGATAGTCTGTGTCGGTACGTGTGAGATCCACCTTTCCAAGTTGTTGGGGTTCATCTCATACTTCTGAAGATTTGAGGGTGCTGCCTGTTCCATACTCCTGCTCCTACTGCTCAACCATCCTTTTAGGGGTACAAACAATAGTAATTGGGGCCTAGTGTGGTTGTGTACGTGCGAGATACATACACTTTTTTTGATCATATTTCCTATTCCGCTATTCAATAAAAACCTTTGAGGATCAATTGAATTGCGGGATAGTCTGTGTCGGTACGTGTGAGATCCACCTTTCCAAGTTTTTGGGGTTCATCTCATACTTCTGAAGATTTGAGGGTGCTGCCTGTTCCATACTCCTCCTCCTACTCCTCATCCATCCTTTTAGGGGTACAAACAATAGTAATTGGGGCCTAGTGTGGTTGTGTACGTGCGAGATACATACACTTTTTTTGATCATATTTCCTATTCCGCTATTCAATAAAAACCTTTGAGGATCAATTGAATTGCGGGATAGTCTGTGTCGGTACGTGTGAGATCCACCTTTCCAAGTTTTTGGGGTTCATCTCATACTTCTGAAGATTTGAGGGTGCTGTCTGTTCCATACTCCTCCTACTCCTCATCCATCCTTTTAGGGGTAGAAACAATAGTAATTGGGGCCTAGTGTGGTTTTGTACGTGCGAGATACATACACTTTTTTGGATCATATTTCCTATTCCGCTATTCAATAAAAACCTTTCTAGGGCAAGATCTTAAATTACAGAAATATGAGGAGACCGTCAAATAAGGGCCGTGGCCTGGGTCGTGGTGCTGCTGGTAGAGCTCCTGTTGCAAGGAGAGGACGTGGTCGATCTGTGCCAGCTACACGCACAAGTGAAACACCTTCCTCAAGTGTGAGTAGGCGACAGAACCTGCATCAGTATTTGGTAGGGCATCAAACGCCCCTAGAAGTGATGAGGCCAGAACAAGTTGAGGCGATAGTAGATTGGTTTGCTGCTGACAGTGCCTCCAGTTCCTTCACATTGTCTCCCACCCAGTCTACTGCAGAAAGGTCAGAGTTGGCACCTGCAGCCAATGTCCAACCGTCTTTCACCTCACCCCCTTGCAAATCAGGCCAGCAGTCTGAGCCCCAAGCCATACAGCAGTCTCTTATTCTTTTTGAGGACTCTGTCAGCAGGGTTTCCCAGGGCCATCCACCTAGCCCTGCCCCAGAAGTGGAAGAGATTGAGTGCAGCGATGCCCAACCACTTATTTCTCAAGATGAGTACATGCAAGGATCATCGCAGCACGTCTCCGATGATGACGAAACGCAGGTGCCAACTGCTGCGGCGTTCAGCATTGTGGAGACCGACAAGGAGGGCAGGGGTGAAGACTGGGTGGAAGATGATGTGGAGGACGATGAGGTCCTCGACCCCACATGGAATGAACGTCATGCAGGTGACCTGAGTAGTTTGGAGGAAGAGGCGGTGGTCGCACAGAGCCACCAGCACAGCAGAAGAGGGAGCAGGGTGCAGAAGCGGAGCGGCCGTGCCCTAGACACTACGCCCGCTACTGCCCAACGCAGCAAGGGAACGAGCGCACCAAAGTCAGCTCAAAGGAGTTCTCTAGCGTGGAAGTTCTTTAGAAAATGTGCTGATGACAGGACACGAGTGGTTTGCACCCTGTGCAATCAGAGCTTGAAGCGAGGCATAAACCTTCTCAACCTGAGCACAACCTGCATGATCAGGCATCTAAGTGCAAAGCACGAGCTGCAGTGGAGTACACACCTTCAAAACCAAGAAACGTCTCTGGCTCATCCTGCTTCCTCTTCTGCTGCAGTCTCGGCCGCTCCAGCCACATCTGTAGTGATACCGGCACCTGCCACCCCGCAAACAGACGATCTGTCAGCAACACCACCACCTGGGTCACCAACAACCATCTCCACAATGTCCCGTGGAAGCGTTCAGCTTTCCATCTCCCAAACACTTGAGAGGAAGAGGAAGTACCCCCCTACCCACCCGCGATCCCTGGCCCTGAATGCCAGCATTTCAAAATTATTGGCCTTTGAAATGCTGTCATTCCGTCTGGTGGAGACGCACAGTTTTAAAAACCTTATGTCGGTGGCTGTCCCACAGTACGTCGTGCCCAGCCGCCACTACTTTTCCAGGCAAGCCATCCCTTCCCTGCACAACCAAGTGGGGGAAAATATCAGGTGTGCACTGCGCAACGCCATCTGTGCCAAGGTCCACCTAACTACGGATACGTGGACCAGTAAGCACGGTCAGGGGCGTTATATCTCCCTAACGGCACACTGGGTAAATGCAGTGGCGGATGGGCCTGAGGCGGATAGCAATTTGGCGCATGTCCTTCCACCACCGAGGATTGCAGGGCGCTTCAGTTTGCCTCCTGTTCCTAACTCCTCCTACTCCGCTTCCTCATCCTCTACAGCCTCCTCATCCGGACAGCGTAACACCTTCACCACCAACTTCAGCACGGCCAGGGGTAAACGACAGCAGGCAGTTTTACAACTTGCCTGTTTGGGGGACAAACCACACACCGCGCAGGAGTTGTGGAGGAGCATGGAACAGCAGACAAATGAGTGGTTGCTGCCAGCGAGCCTCAAGCCCGGCCTGGTGGTGTGCGATAACGGGCGAAATCTCATAGCAGCTCTGGGCCTAGCCGGTTTGACGCACATCCCTTGCCTGGCGCATGTGCTGAATTTGGTGGTGCAGAGGTTCCTTAAAAACTACCCCGATATGTCAGAGCTGCTGCAGAAAGTGCGGGCCGTTTGTGCGCACTTTCGGCGTTCTCACCCTGCTGCTGCTCGCCTGGCAGCGCTGCAGCGTAACTTCGGCCTTCCCGCTCACCGCCTCATATGTGACGTGCCCACAAGGTGGAACTCCACCTTGCACATGCTGGAAAGACTGTGCGAGCAGCAGCAGGCCATAGTGGAGTTTCAGCTGCAGCACGCACGCGTGAGTCGCTCTGCGGAACAGCACCACTTCACCACCAATAACTGGGCCTCCATGCGAGACCTGTGTGCCTTGTTGCGCTGTTTTGAGTACTCCACCAACATGGCCAGTGGCAATGACGCCGTTCTCAGCTTAACTATCCCACTTCTATGCCTCCTTGAAAAAACAATTCGGGCGATGATGGAAGAGGATGTGGCACAGGATGAGGAGGAGGAGGAGGATGAAGAGGTAACATTTCCAAGGCTTTCAGGGCAGTCATTCGCAAGGGGCTCCGAGGGTGGGTTCCTGCACACGCAAACGCCAGGGACGCAATTGTCCAGCAGGGGCACAGTTCTGGAGGATGAGGAGGATGAGGAGGAGGAGGAGCTGGAGGAGGAGATGGAACCATGTTCACAGCAGGGTGGCACCCAGGCCAGCTCATGGCCATCACTGGTGCGTGGCTGGGGGGATACAGAGGACACGGACGATACACCTCCCACAGAGGACAGCCTTTCGTCGCCTCTGGGCAGCCTGGCACACATGAGCGATTACATGCTGCAGTGTCTCCACAACGACCGCCGAGTTGCCCACATTCTAACTTGTGCTGATTACTGGGTGGCCACGCTGCTGGATCCCCGTTACAAGGACAACGTACCGTCCTTAATTCACTCACTGGAGCGCGATCGCAAGATGCGCGAGTACAAGCGCACGCTGGTAGACGCCATGCTGCTGGCATTCCCATCTGACAGCGGGGCCACAGTGGAAGCACAAGGCAGAGGAGGAGGAGGAGGAGGTCGCCAACGCAACCAGGGCACCGCCAGCACCTCAGAAGGCAGGGTTAGCATGGCCGAAATGTGGAAAAGCTTTGTCAGCACGCCACAACAAACAGCAGCACCAGCAGCTCAGATGGAACGTCTTAGCAGGAGGCAGCATTTTACCAACATGGTGGAGCAGTATGTGTGCACACGCCTACATGTAGTGAATGACGGGTCTGCCCCCTTCAACTTCTGGGTCTCCAAATTGGGCACATGGCCTGAGCTTGCCCTTTACGCCTTGGAGGTGCTGGCGTGCCCTGCAGCCAGTGTATTATCTGAACGGGTATTTAGCACGGCTGGGGGCGTTATAACAGACAAGCGCAGCCGCCTGTCCAGAGACAATGTGGACAAGCTCACGTTCATTAAAATGAACCAGGCATGGATCCCACGGGACTTTTCCGTACCTTATGCAGAATAGCAATGGATACCGACCTTACCCACCCATTGTTCCATTTTTGCTCTTTCTCACTCTTTTGGGGTGTACCCTCATTTAAATTTTTTGAAAAGAAGCAGTGTTGGCTACCTCGTCCTCCTCCTCAGGGCCAGATTAATGTAGGGGCTATTGGAGCTGCAGCTCCAGGCCCCTACCTTTTATATAGGCCCCGGGTTGGCCATATTCACTGTTACCGCTCTTCTGTCACTTGTAAACACAGAAGTCTGGCTTCTATGCTCGCTTCCCCAGGCAGCACCCTCAGAACCTCCCCACACAGCGTGAAGGCCGGACAAGGAGGGACAGTTGGCGATGCATGGATGTGTTTATGGGCTTCAGAGACAGCATCCCATGTTGAATTAGGCATGCATGGCTGCACCCTTCCTCCTCTGGGTGCATGGCAAGGCACGGCCCTTAAGGCCCTTCAAAATCCTCAGCACCAAGCCCATGATGCTGTTAATCCGGCCCTGGTCCTCCTCCACCGCCGCTTCCACCTACACCGCCCATAGGTGTGCGCAGCCTATTGCATTAAGGTGTGCACCCCAAAGTTGAAATACACATGCATGTGTTTGCCAGCAGGGAGAGTAATGTATCGGGCCATGTACCTGTAGGCAAGGAGAAATAGAGCAGAGCAGGTCCCAGGGAGATCTTTCCCATCTCCTCACTGGCAATGCTATGTGCCCTAGGTGATTAGGGTGTGCCCAGGCACACCTAGCACACCCTGTGCGCACGCCTATGTCACCGCCACATCCACCACCACCTCAACCTCCCTCCTACTCCATATGGGCCTCGTCCTTCAGAGATGAAGAAGAACATTGTTTTATTTTTCTGTTTTTTTTTGTTGTTTTAAGTTATTTCCCTATCCACATTTGTTTGCAGAGCACTTGCCATGCTCTTAATTACGTTTTGCTGCCATTTGCAGCACTCTAGCCCTTTCCTTTGGTGTTTTAGAGCCATTTTAGTGCCTTAAAGTTCGGGTCCCCATTGACTTCAATGGGGTTCGGTGTCCGGGAAAAGTTCGGTAAAAGTCCGGGACACGGACCCGGACTTTTTTTTAAAGTTCGGCCGAACCCGTCGAACACGGACATCTAGGTGTCCGCTCAACCCTATAGACCCATCACAAATGACATCATTAACAAATACAATATTGCCTTTTATGAGTTGGTAGATACAGCTTATCTGCACAACATCATCACTAAAGACACTTGGGAGTACATTCGCCCAGTTTTTCCGGTGGTTCCAACCTTCTATGCCCTCCCCAAGGTCCACAAGAACCTTGGGGACCCCCCAGGGAGACCCATCATTTCCGGGTGCGGATCTATTACGGACAGCGCAAGCAAAGTCCTTGATAAGTTTTTGAAACCTTTTGTCGTAAAACTTCCATCCTATATACGCGACACCATACATTTTTTACACAAGATCAGTGATCTCACCCTACCCCCTGGGTGTCTTCTGGTGGCGATCGATGTTGAGGCCTTGTACAGCTCGATCCCCCACTCCAGGGGGGTCGCAGCTGTACGCCACACGATCGCCACCAGCATTGGCCTGGACGCATATGGGGAGTTCATGTTGTCTATGTTGGAATTCATTCTAACACACAATGTGTTTTCGTTCCAGGGCTCCCACTTCCTCCAGGTGCAGGGCGTAGCGATGGGCACATGTTGTGCCCCATCCTACGCCAATCTGTACCTGGGGGAGTGGGAGAAAACAGTTTTGGCAGATGAAGATCTGACGATATACACAGACTGCATCCGCACATGGATGCGATACATCGATGACGTTTTTGTAATTTGGGACGGACCTAGAGAATTGCTGAATAGATGCATGGAGAGATTGAACCGTAATGAATTCAATCTGAAATTCACAATGCATGCCGATGCCACCAAGATAACTTTTTTGGACGTTGAGGTCTTTTGTGATGGGGATGGTGTTCTCCGCAGTGGGCTCTTTCGTAAGCCCACTGCTGGGAACACCATCCTCCACGCTACGAGCTTTCATCCCCAACCGCTCATTCGCTCGATTCCAATGAGCCAGTATCTGCGTTTGCGTCGCAACTGTACCAACGTAGACACTTTCAAAACAGCTGCCATTGGCTTGAGGGATAGACTGCTTGCGAGAGGATACTCTCGCAAGTTGTTAAAATCTGCATATAAAAAAGCATTATTGAGTGACAGAGATTCACTCCTTATCCCCAGAGTTCGTAAAAACATTAAAAGACCTTAAGACAGAGTGCTCCAAAGCAGACCTTCCTCCCAGCAGTGGATGTACATAGTGCTCCATGCTGGGAGTGGTGCCCAAATAGGAGCTCTGTCAGGTGAAGGCAATCATCCTGATTGCATCTCCACCCCCAGACAGCCGTGGGCTCCCCGAGCGGCGCTCGCCAGACCCGCCCACAACACCGCCCCGACGCGCACAGGAAGTGCGTCATCGGAGGGGGCGGAGGCGTAGCCGGCGGGCGTCTCTCACTGGCACGGGATATGACGCCGCTGCAACGCAAGGATACGTGCAGAGGCGTGTCCCGGAAGTGAGGAAGACATCCGGAGATGTCAGCAGGGAAGGTCCCCACCGCCGGGAATCGCTGGGCCTTATATGGAGGCCCGGACCCCGTGCCGGGTTGGAGCAAGGGGCCCCCAAAGGTGCACAAATCCACATATATGTAAAAAAATTATATAGACATCAATAAGAGAATGCATGCACTACGTGTAATGCATGCATAACCAAACTGACCGTTTGTGGAAACAGAAACAATTAAATATTGTAACCACAATACCACCAGTCTTAACATTCTTGGGATATGTGTATTATAGTGGTGCCATAGACACTCACTTATAAGTAGCCATGCAGGGGGGCAGCTACTTTGGCAGTCACAGAACATGTATATAGCGTATAACAACAAGGCTGCACAAAGAGACTGAGGATGGTGTCAATTCCATGTTCTTTTACAGAATAGTTCAAACAGAAAAACACATTTCATTGCGTAGACATCAAAATCAAAAATGTGTGGGTAGTCAAATAGAAATGCAAAATATCAGGACAGCTTAGTGGAGAAGAAATACTATACACAGAGACACTGGGAGGGAAAGGGTGTCATCTTTCAATGCCTCCAGAGGCAAAACCCTCCAAGAAGGGCCTAAACGACCCCATATCGTTGAGGCCTGGGGGCTCCGTTGCCTTTTGGAAATGGATCCATCTCAGCTCCATTTGGAGGAGGCGCTTATTCCAGTCGCCTCCTCTGGGGCTGGGATGGATCCGATCGAGGGCCAAAAACTTGATTTTAGGAAACTTTCCCCCATGTACACTGGATACATGGCGGCCCAAAGGCAAATCGGGGTCGCGCTTACGCATGCTTCTGATATGCTTATACATGCGTTTCCAAAATTCTAACTTAGTCTTACCAACATAAAAGCTTTTACATTCGCAAATCAGAAGATATACGATTCCGATGGTCCTACAGTTTACAAAGTGCTTGGCTTTGAACTTTTGACCATTGGGGAGGATAGGGTTCTGCATAGTATGCATATAGCTGCAATAATGGCATGCACCACATGAAAAAGTACCTTTGTACTTGCATGGATCAAAGGTGGACTGGCTTTTCAGTTTACTACGTACTAGTTTAACCTTCAAAGCTGGTGCCCGTCTGTATGTGATTGACGGTTTGTGAGGTAAATGTGGGCTTAAAGCTGGATCTAAAGCTAAAATATGCCAATATTTTTCAATAATTTTTCTTAAGTCCTGGTGTTGCTGAGAAAAAGTGGTGATAATTCTCAGGGTATTGTCGTTTTTACGAACTCTGGGGATAAGGAGTGAATCTCTGTCACTCAATAATGCTTTTTTATATGCAGATTTTAACAACTTGCGAGAGTATCCTCTCGCAAGCAGTCTATCCCTCAAGCCAATGGCAGCTGTTTTGAAAGTGTCTACGTTGGTACAGTTGCGACGCAAACGCAGATACTGGCTCATTGGAATCGAGCGAATGAGCGGTTGGGGATGAAAGCTCGTAGCGTGGAGGATGGTGTTCCCAGCAGTGGGCTTACGAAAGAGCCCACTGCGGAGAACACCATCCCCATCACAAAAGACCTCAACGTCCAAAAAAGTTATCTTGGTGGCATCGGCATGCATTGTGAATTTCAGATTGAATTCATTACGGTTCAATCTCTCCATGCATCTATTCAGCAATTCTCTAGGTCCGTCCCAAATTACAAAAACGTCATCGATGTATCGCATCCATGTGCGGATGCAGTCTGTGTATATCGTCAGATCTTCATCTGCCAAAACTGTTTTCTCCCACTCCCCCAGGTACAGATTGGCGTAGGATGGGGCACAACATGTGCCCATCGCTACGCCCTGCACCTGGAGGAAGTGGGAGCCCTGGAACGAAAACACATTGTGTGTTAGAATGAATTCCAACATAGACAACATGAACTCCCCATATGCGTCCAGGCCAATGCTGGTGGCGATCGTGTGGCGTACAGCTGCGACCCCCCTGGAGTGGGGGATCGAGCTGTACAAGGCCTCAACATCGATCGCCACCAGAAGACACCCAGGGGGTAGGGTGAGATCACTGATCTTGTGTAAAAAATGTATGGTGTCGCGTATATAGGATGGAAGTTTTACGACAAAAGGTTTCAAAAACTTATCAAGGACTTTGCTTGCGCTGTCCGTAATAGATCCGCACCCGGAAATGATGGGTCTCCCTGGGGGGTCCCCAAGGTTCTTGTGGACCTTGGGGAGGGCATAGAAGGTTGGAACCACCGGAAAAACTGGGCGAATGTACTCCCAAGTGTCTTTAGTGATGATGTTGTGCAGATAAGCTGTATCTACCAACTCATAAAAGGCAATATTGTATTTGTTAATGATGTCATTTGTGATGGGTCTATACCATTCACGATTTCGCGGGTCTGGCGAGCGCCGCTCGGGGAGCCCACGGCTGTCAGGGGGTGGAGATGCAATCAGGATGATTGCCTTCACCTGACAGAGCTCCTATTTGGGCACCACTCCCAGCATGGAGCACTATGTACATCCACTGCTGGGAGGAAGGTCTGCTTTGGAGCTCTCTGTCTTAAGGTCAGTTTCCATCACTTTAGCGGGGTTTACTCTCATGGTAATCCTCTGCACTACAAAATTGTTTATATGCAGACATGCACACTTAGTTCATGTTTCGGATATAACCTTCATTTTTTATATATCCAACATTACTGATTATTCATTACATATTTATATACTTGTAGAGCAGAGGCTCCAATATATCCCCTTCACTGCCCTTACTTTTGCAGCAGTGTTTTACAGCAGTATAAACCATGCTTGACCCTGGTTAGATGTATACATGCTTATATATTTGATGCACACCCTTTAGGCTAGTGCCTTAGATATGTGTAGTGTTTTCACATATGCATATATTTGGTCCTGTTGCGTCACCGCACTATCTATACACCACATGTATATAAAACAAGTGGTTTGCTTTTTTGCTTTTTTCATTTTTGTTACTTATTGTATGCATTTCCTTGCCATCTACAGCATTTTTGAGACTGGCCCCCGCCCCTTTGATTGGGCTATTTTGGACTCCAGCTGGAGCATTATGGGCCCCCCCTGGTCTGCACATTTTCCGCTATCACATGCTCAGTGACATCCTTATTTGGACCTGCTCCAAGCACCAAACCTTCCTTTTACAGACAAGGCTGACGATGATCTCTGTGGGTGTCGTTAATGTTCCATGTTTTTAATCTGTGGCAAAACAATTTGGTGTTCATGCGTCCTTCAACCATGTAAGTGTATACACATATATATACATATTTGTAATGCCTTACTACAATGAGTGTTTGTTTATACTCTAAAACAGGTTTATATCAATATTTTGTCATTGTATTTTTGCATCGACAACTGTTTGCTTTGATATATATTTTTCCAATGCTTACAGAAAAATTATTCCCACAAAAAATCCCTGAAGAAGAGGTTCTCACCTTGAAACGTCGGATCTTGCACGGAATAGTTGGTTGAGTGACTTGTACACCTTTTTATAAACATCAGTTTTGCCAAATTTTATCAGTTTCCACTGTATATCCTTGTATGTTTATTATTTTTTACTATTTTTTGTAATAAAATCCATTTATATCTAATATCCTTTTTTTGTACATTTTTGAGTGGCCTTCAAAGTCCCACCCCAAGGGGATCCCCCAAATATGCTTCTTTATGAAACAAGCATTTTTTCAGTTTCACATAAAGGTTGTGTGCAAGCAATCTCGATAATACTAGTCTTACATGTCTTATGTGTTCAGACAGGGATCGTGAATATATAAGTATATCGTCCAGATATACCACAACACAGACATCTATTAAGTCTCTGAAAATATTGTTTATAAATCGTTGAAAAACTGCAGGGGCGTTGCATAGCCTGAATGGCATTACAAGATATTCGAACAATCCGTATCTGGTTCTGAATGCAGTCTTCCACTCGTGTCCATCACGGATTCGAATGAGATTGTATGCTCCTTTCAGGTCCAATTTTGAAAAATAGGTAGCTCCACGCACCTGCTCAATGAGCTCAGGGATAAGCGGTAGAGGATAGCGATCTTTTATTGTAATAGCATTCAATTGCCTATAGTCGATGATAGGCCTGAGACTTGAGTCCTTATTGCGGACAAAAAAGAGTCCTGCTGCTGTGGAAGAAGTGGAAGGTCTAATAAAACCTTTTTCCAAATTCTCATCCAAATAGTCTTTGAGATGGGAAAGTTCATCCTGTGAAAGAGGATAAACATGACCGAACAGCAATTTGCTATTTGGGAGTAGATCAATGCTACAATCATAGTCTCGATGGGGAGGTAGTGCTTGAGCATTTTTCTCAAGAAAAACCTCAGAGAGATCCTGATAACATAGTGGTGCAATCTCATCTGTCACCACAGACAGGATCTTCCCGAAAGACGGGAGGTTACACGTACCCTCGCAATAGCAAGAGAGGAAGGTCAGGGTCCGTTCCTTCCAATCTATGGTTGGTTGATGTGTGTGCAACCAGGGAAGTCCCAAAACAATGGGAAAGTGGGGTGAAGGTATTAGATCGAAGGTAGTGGTCTCCATATGAGACCCGTTAGTAGTGACTAGGAGTGCCTGTGTCTGATCAGTGATCGGACCAGAGGATAAAGGAACACCGTTAATAAGACTCACTGAAACAGGTTTAAGTTTAGAAATAATAGGAACTTTATTTAAAGCAGCAAAACGTATGTCAATATAATTTCCACAAGATCCTGTGTCAATCATGGCCTTAGTAGTAATCCTGTTCTGGTCCCACTGTAATGTTAAGCAAACAGAAAGGTAAGGGTTAGTGATTGAAGTTGTCAATCCCCCTAGGAGGACATGTGAACACTCACCCTTCTTTTTGTAGACTAGGGGACAGACGTTTATCTTGTGATCCGGGGATGCACAGTACAAGCAGAGATTACCAGATCGTCTTCTGGCTCTTTCCATAGTTGATAGAGGTGGGCGTATGGTTCCTACCTCCATAGGAACGGGGTCAACGGCCGAAATCCGAGAAGAACTGGATAATGGCATTCCCATTTTCTCAGCCTTTCTTTCTCGTAGTCTTCTATCTATGGTGATACTGAGTTGTATCAATGCATCCAGGGTTTTTGGCAGATCCGCTCGGGCGAGCTCGTCTTTAACGGCCTCTGATAGGCCAAGCCTAAATTGGGTTTTCAGAGATACATCATTTCATTCTGAATCAAGGGTCCATCTCTTGAATTCTGCGACAAAGTCTTCTACAGGTCTCCCACCTTGTTTCAAGGATCTTAATTGAAGATCGGCAGTACTCTGCCTGTTGGGATCATCATATAGGCTAGTGAGTTCTGCTAGGAACAAGGCATAGGAGTTGAGAAGCTGATCGCTTTTCTCAAAAAGAGAGTCTGCCCAGGCCCGAGGATCGCCTGTTAGGTAAGAAATAATAGTACAAACCTTAATGTGATCAGTAAGGTAGGTACGGGGTTTTAGCAAGAAAAGTAACTCACATGCGTTTTTAAATTCGCGAAATTTTTTGCGATCGCCTGTAAATACCAAAGGAGGATTTATTTTGGGTTCAGGGGACTGAGCAGTGGTAAGTTGTGTCTAATTACCTGCTGCGACAGAGCCTGATTGTCTTCTTTTAATTCAGCAAGTGCGTGTATTAACGCAGTTACTTGCTGTTTTAATTGTGTCATCTGAGTGGTTATTTCTGCTGAATCCATTTGTGGTTCGTTCAATCTGTAACGCTCCTGCGTTTTATGTATGATGTGGATTTTCAGCTGCAGAAATATTCCACTTCAGTAGTCATGTAGAGAAACGCTGAGACACCAATCCCAACTCCCAATGACTCATCATGTGTGGATGATCTCAATTCAGCAAGTAAATACACACACTCAATAAGATGTTTCCTAGAGTGACTTATGTATATAGTAACACAGTGATGATAGGCTGAAGAGACAGGTTGGGTAGAGATGGTAGATGACAGACACTTGAAAGGAAATGTTCTTGAAAGTAAGATAGTAGCAGATGGGATGCAGATTGGTTTAGCAATCATGTATGGTAGCAGATGACAGAGTAGCAGGTGGACATACAAGAGAGATCAACCCAGTGCAAGAACAGGTGGTAGTAGGCTCAAGAGCTAGCAATCTTAGATAATGCAGATGTAGTAATAGTCCTTAGTATGCAGAGCTAGATAGTGTAAGCTTTAGTATGAAGGTTATAGAGGTTTCCCCTGTGGGGTACTTATCACTAATAGCAATGTAGCAGAAGAGAGGTTCGGCAAGAGCGGATGATCCGGTAGTGGGATACAGGGATCAGCGCAGCGTGGTTCCGACAGCGAGGTATGCTTGCAAGCATGAGAGCTTCAAGACAGGTTAGCATCAAGGCACAAGGCAGTTTGAACGAACACATGTGAGTGAGAGCTGGCGATCTAAATAGCCATTCAGTCCGGCGCTCAGTGATGACAGCATCAGTCTTAAAGGTGTATGCGCACCTTACCAAAAGAGAATGGTGGGGCGCATACACTTATGAAAGAGTAATTAGGGTACCCAAAGGTACCAGAACATTACATAGACATAGAAGGGGGAAAACACTCCCCCAGCAGCATTAAATACTCATAGCAGTTTTGGTAATAATATCTCGGCATATTGTTTGTAGATTTCAGCTGGAAGGTCGTCTTCCCCCGGAGCTTTAAAATTGGAAAATTCAGCAACTGCTGCCTGCAATTCCTCTATAGTATGTGGTGAATCTAGCTCTCCCCGCACCTTTGAGGTAGGTGTAGGAAACGATATCCCATTTAGATACTCCTCCAACTGAGGTGAGGAGTATCCAACAGGGGGCATATATAATTGCTTGTAGTATAACCCCAATTCCTGCAGTACCAAATCTGGGCAACGAACTAGGCGACCAGACTTGGACTTAATCGCTCTAATAGCAAGTGCACAATTATGGGAATTAGCTATTTTTGCCAACAGACGGCCCAAGCATTTCCTTTCCTCAAAAAATGATCGTCTCAAAAAGAACCTTTTTTTCTCCGTTGTGGATAATAATAGGCGTTCATAATCAGATTGAGCAGACAACCAGCTCTCCCGTGCAGAATCTGTGGGGTCCTGTATATATATTTCAGCTCCAAAATTTTCACTTGAGATTCCAACTCCTCCCTCAATCCGGATGAGGCTTGCTTAATTTTAGCAATTTCGAAGATAGTGAACACTCAGAAAAGCCTTGAATGCATCCCATTGAATGAGGGGGAAGTCGTTAGAGTCCTGCTCTTCAAAAAGTTAAAGAATACTCCACTTTGTCTCAGTATGTGACCGAAACAATCTCAGCCAGAAGGCGTTAAATTTCAGGTTGCCTTAGACAATTCGGTGGGTGGAGAAGTCACAAGCTGCAACATGATATGAGAGTGATCTGAAACACATCTCAGCTTATAAGTGACCTCAGAGACAAATGGAAGCAACTTATCCCAAATTACCAATAGCCAGATCGATTCTAGTTAGGGAGCCATGGGTTTTAGAAAAGTAGGAGAACTGTTTGTCCAGAGGGTTCCTAATTCTCCATATGTCTATCCATCCTAACTCTTGCATCAGCCTCTTCAGAGGGGTACACCGTGAAGACACGGAGGCCTGCGAGACCGGGTGTTTATCCAAAAGTGAGTTCAGCCAACAGTTAAAATCACTGACAATCAGTAGTGGCAACCCTGGCTTCTCTGCCATTATAAGACAGCAAAGTCTGCAGCACACAGTGGGGGAATGTACACACATGCTAGTATAGAGATTAAAGAACAAATCCAGCAGTGTAAAAATACATATCGCCCCTCAGGATCTATGTTAGCATCATATTACCAATAATCAAGGGACACATGCAGCAGAACATTCTCATCCAGAGAAAACGAAGTATGAGTGAAGTGGTATGCCCATCCTGCCCAGGAATATTTCAAAAAGCCCTGTGTGACTGCAGTGAGATGCCTTTCCTGAAAACACAATATGGCTGGATAGTATTTTTTTTTAGTTTACAAACTTTTTATTTGGGATAAAATGGTGGTACAAAAGAACATTGTATTTCAACAAGCATGGTATTACAAATAGATTATTATCAGGGTACAAAAGATAGGATATATAGTCTAATAACAGAAGTAGTAGTTGTCAGTCAGATAAAAATAGAAGAAGTATTTAGTGGTTAGTGTCACAGTATATTGTATATTTCTAACAGCATCTTTACTCAGCAAAGTAATTTAAGGCAAAGGATCGACATCTTCTCAAAATTGTTATTATCTGAATTTAATTGTTTGGAATAGAATTTCCGCATGTTTAAACCAGGGGTTCCATTTATTGTCATAGAAGTGGGTAGAGTTGTAAAGAATGTGAAAGATTTTTTCTATGAGGCTGATTGCCTTAATTCTTGTTTTGAGTTGAGAAGAGGGAAACGATGGGGATTTCCAGTGTACTGCTATCAACCAGTGTACAGCAACCCTTATTGTATGCACTAGCCTCATATGAGGGATGGATAGGTTTGTAATGGAAGAGAATAGAAGGGATTGAGAAATGAATTGATTAAGAGAAGATATAATATTTATTGGAATGTTTTTAGACCATAAGATATCTGAGAGGGAATATGGGGAAATTGAATTATTTTC
Organism: Pelophylax lessonae; assembly: GCF_965119305.1. Classification (NCBI taxonomy): domain Eukaryota; kingdom Metazoa; phylum Chordata; class Amphibia; order Anura; family Ranidae; genus Pelophylax; species Pelophylax lessonae. The sequence goes on along the minus strand of NC_138778.1, from coordinate 53,936,273 downwards.
AAATTGGACGCATAGGATTTTGGAATGTACTATATGCCATTAAGCTATTTGTGACAGGCATGATGCTAGGTAATACAGCCAAAAAAAATCTGGAAGGCCCAGGCCTCCTTAGAAAAGGAAAAAAAACATCCAACTGGTGCTCGGTCTGCCAACAGGGCAGACCCCACTATCATAAGAGGTCAGAGTCCAAATCAAGCAAACAAACTGCCAACTTGTAGAGGTGTAAGAATTCAATCAGTTCTCTTTCTAGCTTAGAACTCGGTTAATTATCATGTCCTCCAGCTGAACAGAATTATAAACTAGCAGAATAATATGGGAGCCATATAGAGAGCATAACGGCAGCTGAACTGGATAGCTGCAACCTGAATTGTAGAAAAAAAATCAATCTCTATCTTCCTCTTCCGATCTGCGACATAAGGCCTGTTCATTGCTATGTAGCCAGGCTGTGACCTCCCTTGCAGTATCAAAATAGTGCACCTGGCCCCCGGCCGTAACACACAACCTTGCAGGGTACAACATAGCGCAGAGCAAAGCCTCGTACACACGCACCGATTGTTGGCCGTGAATTTTCGGCCAACGTCCGATTGGCCGATTGTCGGCTTGTTAGTATGATGCTTCCGACAACCGACTGCGACTTTTCGGCCGAATAAAATCTGGTGTGCATGCTATAAAATTTTTGCTGCCCGTAAACAGAACGGCCGATTGTTCGTCAGTCAGTACAGATTTCGGCAGACAAAAATCTGATGAGCAAGACTGAGCATGCTCAGAGAAGAAAAAACACACGGAAAGTAAACCATCACATGACATCACTTCTGAAGTTGGTTTTTGTTGGCCAACAAAAGTCCAGTGCAAGTCTAGAGCACATTTCAACCAACACAACAACACTGAACAAAAGAAGGCTGATCGGTCGGCCAACAATCGGTGCGTGTGTACGAGGCTTAACTGTATATTCTGCAGGCGCCGGGTCACCTCTGGGAACCTAATTAGGCTTTTCTGTACTTCTGCCGAGAAGTCAGGGTAGAACGACACCCAGGCTCCATTGAATTGCACATTGGCTAATTTGCGGGCCTGATGCAGCACTGCCTCCCTGTCTCTATAATGCAAGAGACGGACCAGGTTCGGCCTGGGGGGATTTCCAGGAGGGATCGGGCGACCCAGCGTGCGGTGAGCCCTTTCCACCATCTTCTCTCCCAGTACGGCTGCACCCTCCCCATTTAGGTGCAGTCTATCACTACTAAAGAGCCGGTAGCCAACTGAGAAGTCAGCCCAGTTTTCCAGGAACCTAAACCCCTCCTTACTACACCAGCTCCTCAGCCACTTGTTAACTTCCCTAATCTCCAGCTGTCTCTCTGGCGTGGCTCCAGGTACAGGTAGTATTTCTAAGAATACTACTACTTCATTTAGCTCCTAAGTCCCTGAAATAGTTTTTTAGGACTCTCCATCTCCCTCTAACCTTGTTATTGGTGCCCACATGTACCATGACAGCTGGGTCCTCCCCAGCCCCACCCAGTATTCTGTCCACCAGATCCGTGATGTGCCGAACCTGAGCGCCCGGTAAACAACAAACAGTTATGGCCTTTTTGACAGATTGCCCTCTCTGTACTTCTAATAATTGAGTCCCCTACCACCAGAACCTATCTTTCCTTACCCTTAGCTTTGCTCCCGCCCTTACTGGAGTTCTTCCCCTGGCAGTTAGGGGCATCGCTCTGCTCCAGCAATGCTGGTCCCTGACTGGTTTCCTTAACATCACGCAACAGGGCGTATTCCAGAGGTGTGTGGTGACATCATGCTAGCTACCTTGACCAATCATACAATGCTTTACATTCTTTAAAATGATGTAAAGAATTCTCTAAATGGTGCTGTGCTGAGTGGGCAACCTCCTGTGTTCACAATGCAGGAGAGCAATCACTTGGCACAGAACCCAGAAGCAAGTGGAGATCACTGGAATTGAGGTGTACTACAATGATTTCCAGCTTCTAGAAGGATCCCACAGGTATGGCATTTGCATAGATATATCGGTACACTTTGGACAAGTGTAACTATGCATAAAATGCCATACCTGGAATTCACAACACACACACATATATATATATATATATATATATATATATATATATATATATATTTTTTTTTTTTTTTTTTTTTTACAGTATCTCACAAAAGTGAGTACTCCCCTCACATTTTTGTAAATATTTTATCATACCTTTTCATGTGACAACACTGAAGAAATTACACTTTGCTACAATGGGTGGCACAGTGGGGTAGTGGTTAGCACTTTCACCTAGCAGCAAGAGGGTCGCTGGTTCGAATCCCAACCATGACACTCCCTGCCTGGAGTTTGCATGTTCTCCCTGTGCCTGCATGAGTTTCCTCCGGGTACTCCGGTTTCCTCCCACACTCCAAAGACATGCTGGTAGGTTAATTGGATCCTGTATAAAATTGGCCCTACTATGTATGTATGTATGTATGTATGTAAGTTAGGGACCTTAGATTATAAGCTCCTTGAGGGCAGGGACTGATGTGAATGTGCAATGTATATGTAAAGCGCTGTGTAAATTGACAGCACTATATAAGAACCTGAAATAATAATAATGTAAAGTAGTGAGTATATAGCTTGTACAACAGTCAAAATTTGCTGTTCCCTCAAAATAACTCAACACACAGCCATTAATATCTAAACCACTGGCAACAGAAGTGAGTACATCCCCTAAGTAAAAATGTCCAAATTGGGCCCAATTAGCCATTTTCCCTCCCCGGTGTCATGTGACTCATTAGTGTTACAAGGTCTCAGGTGTAAATGGGGAGCAGGTGTGAAATGTGGTGTTATTACTCTCACTCTCTCGTACTGGTCACTAGAAATTAAACATGGTACCTCATGGCAAAGAACTCTCTGAGGAGCTGAAAAAAAAGAAGGGTTGCTCTTCGTAAAGATGGCCTAGGCTATAAGAAGATTGCCTAGACCCTGAAACTCAGCTGCAGCACTGTGGCCAAGACCATACAGTGGTTTAACAGGACAGATTCCACTCAGAACAGGCCTCACCATGGTCGACCAAAGAAGATGAGTGCACGGGCTCAGCGTCATATCCAGGGGTTGTCTTTGGGAAGTAGACGTATGAGCGCTGGCAGCATTGCTACAGAGGTTGAAGGGGTGGGAGGTCAGTCTGTCAGTACTCAGACCATACGCCGCACACTGGATCACATTGGTCTGCATTGCTGTCGTCCCAGAAGGAAGCCTCTTCTAAAGATGATGTATAAGAAAACCCGCACACAGTTTACTGAAGACAAGCAGACTAAGGACATAGATTACTGGAACCATGTCCTGTGGTCTGATGAGACCAAGATAAACTTATTTGGTTCAGATGGTGTCAAACGTGTGTGGCGGCAACCAGGTGGGGAGTATAAAGACAAGTGTGTCTTGCCTACAGTCAAGCATGGTGGTGGGAGTGTCATGGTCTGGGGCTGCATGAGTGCTGCCGGCACTGGGGAGCTACAGTTCATGGAGGGAACCATGAATGCCAACATGTACTGTGACATACTGAAGCAGAGCATGATCTCCTTACTTCAGAGACTGGGCCTCAGGGCAATATTCCAACATAAATATGTTCCAAAAGATCAGCGCACCACTTCCAGCAGCCAGCAATAAAAGGCACACAAATCCTTGTAATGAGTAATAATATGAGTATTGCAGCGATTGAACAGTTATAAAATATATCCGTCGGTCCCAAAAGACCAAACGATATGACACAGAACACTGGATCAGAGTGGCTACCTAGATAAAATCCGTCTGATGTTACATGTGATAGTAATCTTTAGATGAGAAGTCCAATCAAGTGTATGCAGATAAAAAGAGAAGGGAAAAACATATCATGGTGCAGTATTTCAAAGTGAGTATATCACATCCACATAATAGGGGGGGGGGGGGGGGGGTCACCAGTGATGAATAGACACAGTGAGTGCACACTACTTCCACCTCACATGCAGTGCAAACTCACCAGAACTGAAAGATCACACGCTTGACATAATAGACCAGCAAGGATCTCGGTACAGCCTCAAACAGATAACGCCAAGCACCCCAGAATCTTCTCCCAACCACTTGTTAGACAGTCACCATCAATGCACAATAAAATGGAAAGTATCTTTATTAAAATGTAGCACAAAAGCAAAAATAAAAGTAGCCACTCACTTATAGGTACCTATATGTATAAGTTGACCTTTTCTCGATGAAAAGGTTAACTAATTCCCAATATCCTGATGATCCCTCTGTTCCCTACTGCACGTAGCGGCCATGATGCCCAGTGCTAATGATGTAGTGGTCTGTACATCGTACACTGCAATATACAGCCCACAGGTGATCAGGAAGACCAATAAGAAGTGCTTTTTTCTTTCTGGGACACCTTAATGGAAGAAGAAGTCTCAGGTGCATTTCTCATTGGTCAGAACACTCATGTGACCAGTGAGCTATCAATATGATGATTACCAACTTTTGGCATGTGTATTGTGGTGTATTGTGTACAGATCAATACAACGGTAGCACGGGGCAATGTGGCCACTATGTGCAGCAGAGTTTGGCATTAGTTTACTCAAATATTTTTGCGAGAAAGGTGAACTTGCCCTTTAAACAAATGATTCAAAAGAATTATAACTTCCATAGTCATGAATATGGCATTACTGATTAGTTAAAGCAGCCTTTTTCAACCAAGGTGCCCAGGCCCACTGGGTGCCTTGGGGTTTCTTCAGAATGCCTTGGCAAAATGCCTAAAAATTGCCCCAAAATTGTATACAAGCCAGCAGATGGATGAAGCCTGCCTTTTAGTTACACAAAGTCACAGGTTTTCATTGTGCACCATTACAACCTTCTAGCCATTGGTGTCCTAACAACAAATGACCCTCTGATGCCCCTCTTTGTCAGTGCTGCAGTCACATTAACTAAGTGATCGAGAAAAAATGATGGAGAAGAGAAACATTGGAATACTAGTCAGTACCAGTGTGCAAAAGTGTATTTTAGATTGGGAAGAACCTCTAATGTTGGGTGTCCTACATGTCTGCATGTTGATGTATTGTGTAAAACGATTACAATAGTTTTTTAAAATAGGGTGCCTCGAGATGGTTCATAACTTTAAACGGTGCCTTGACTGAAAAATGGTTGAGAAACACGTCTTTACACTTGGCATGACTTCATGTCTGATTGAAGATGATCACTGTGTTATTAAGCCTATAATATAATTTACAGTGATCAATTACTGTAGATCCTGACTTAACCAGCTCGTTCACTGATATGTCTGGCATGCACGTGTCAGTGTAAGCAGTGCAATGTCTATGACAATATGTAATAGTTTAGTGATCACACCCAGACATGGAATATTTTAGGCTATCTGTCATTTTGGACTTTCCAGAATCTGTTTTGTTGCACATATAAAGCATTCTAGGCCAGTAAAGAGCCAATCCTTCTGGCCTTGAGTGCTTCATGTAATCAGTCTCACTCCTCCATTTCCTTCTGCACTGGGAGCTTAAACTTGAAATTCTCAAAGCATTTCCCTGGATGCCATGCTGACCCACAAGCTTTAATATGTTCTGAATCACTGTCCTGATCTACAGTATATGCCTGCCATTGGTTGGTTACTTAACCTCCCTGGCAGTATGATTATGTCAGGAATTATGTACCAAAAGCGGTAAAATTTTTTGATATTTATAATATATATATATATATATATATATATATATATATATATATATTATAAAATATAAATATATTATAACATATAAAATATATTATAAAATATAAATATTATAATATGTATAAAATATATATAATATATATTAATAACATAATTTATCATTTACAATTTATAATATTTGATATTTTTCTGATACTAAGGTTATTCAGTGTAATCCTCTCAGATTACACTGTATCACCTCCTTTTTATGTGTTTGTGTTTTGTGCAACTTTTGAATTTCCCTCCCAGTTCCGCTCCCATGCACCATTGCTGCTGCAGGGAACGGAACCAGGAAGTCATCAGAGCGATGGACGGCGCGGCGGGGATCTCGGCGGTGATCACAGCAATGGGAGATCATCGCTGGATCGCCAGGAGAAGGTAAGGAACCCCGCTGCAGGCTCTGCACATCTACCCCGAGACGTGACTCGGGGATACCGAACTTAGCATGAAAAAACCACCCCAAGTCATGCTCGGGGTTACCGCTAAGGGAGTTAAAGGGGACCTGTCAATTAAAATATTCCCAAAAACAGTTACATTCAAGGTGAATGATCGCTGCCACAGTCGCCAATACTCTAGACTGAACTGTCAAGCCATTAAATTGCTGGTGTCATGACTGATTACATATGTAACATCATGGCAACTGCAGATCAAACAGAGGCTAAGATGGCAGCTTCCTTGTCTGCAAATGATAGGATGGTTTAATTCCGCTTTAGAGCGGTTGTAAACCCTAACATGTAAGCAATGCAGTAACTGACCTCAAGTGATACACTGAGAATAAACAGATCCTTCTACATCAGTTGCACCTGTTTATCTGCAATCTTCTGTTCTCTACAGTCATTCAATTTATGAAGCTTGCCTGAGTAGTCAGAAAAAATGGGGGCAAAGCAGCAGCAATTATTTACACCCCCTCCCCTCTCGGGGTACTCTGATGCTCCAAAAGAAGGCCACCGCTTCACTCATGTTCACTCACACTAGTCCCGGCTGAAACTTGGTTACGCTGATTCCACCACTGGTGACCACTGTCTGGTTGCTAGGACTACCTGACGTCTAGCAATCAGTGACCTCATGCAATGCAGAGAAAGGCACCAGCATTCAGAGCAGGGGAGGATGTAACCTTCTCCTCCTCCCCCTTGTGCTTAGCTCCAATCACCTCCTCCAGCCTCTGTGGAGGTGACCCCCTGCTCAGAAAGGGAAGGTAAGGGAAGGGAAGTGGATTTGAGAGTCTGAGGTGAGGCTGAGAATGGAACCTGTTGGGCTGTTATGAGGGAGGCAGGCAGAGATGCAAGGACAAAGATAATTGTAGCTGAGCTGATTCTGAACAACAGATGGCACGCTCGGAGAGATAGAAAGGGGGGGGAGAAGGTCACACCCTTAGATCTAAGGGGTTCATTTTAGGACTTGTAGTCCTTCACTTTTGGGGGATGTGACCCCCCCAAAAGCAAAGGACTACAAGACCCAGCATGAACCCCTCAGAGCTGAGGATATGACACCTCTCCCCACCTAGTGAAGGAATGTCCCAGCATTAACCCCGAAGATCTATAAGATCTAAGGGGTCACATCCTTAGATCTCCCCAAAAGTGAAGGGCTACAAGTCCCAGCATGAACCCCTCAAAGCTGAGGATTTGACCACCTCACCTCCAAATCAAAGAGATGCTGGCTGTCACAGAGGGGATGACCCCATAAGAGATGCAGGGCGATTGCCCCTGGTGCCCAAGCAAGTGTCCCTCTGCCAGGCAAGTTAGTGAAGCCAAGTCCTAGCACTGGGCTCTAGATTGGTTTACACCATGTTCCAAGAGGGACATTAGACTAGTAGCCTAGGCAACCCGTTGGAGGAGGAATAAAGATGTATCAGGCTATGCGCATCAGGTAGAATACGCAACGTGCTTAGGAAACACTATGGGCATAACCAGATACTGTCTTTATTCTTCTCTGGTGGTGTTGGTCTGCCACCCTCCAATAAGTCCCCAGCGGTCTTGGTCTTCCTCTCACAGTGGGGTTTTGGTTAAAAAAAAATCTCAGTCTGAAAATGCCCAGGCCTTTTTTTTGTCCCAGTCCGGGCCTGGTCTCTGTAAATGTACCTGACTCACTGATACTTTGACAGTGATTCCCTGCTGCTCTTTCCTCCTCTAATGGTGCTTTCCTAAAAATGTGTGTAGCACCCTCTGAGATAGGTGCTAGGAAAAAGCATTTATTTGCTCTGTCTGCTTATCAGGGGAGCCTGATCTTTTAGCTAGGCCTGCTCTCTGTGCTCAGTGTGCATTCATCTGGTCTGAGGGAGTGTCCCCACTGCATCCAATAGGGAGGCCTGTTGGACAGTGGAGGAAACCTGGCCAATGATGCACATGCTTTTGTGGGAGTCCCAGTGGGAGGGCACCACCATAGTGCATCTGAGGATTTACCTTAAAAGCTGAGAGCACATGAGGCAGGGTGTCTTTGGCGGGAAGCAGAGTCTCAGGAGGAGGGTGACGGTTGTCTTTCCTTCTGTATGCTGAGGAAAGTGGTCACAGGCAGTTGGCCCTGTGAGCCAGGTATGGAGCTGAGCCATCAAGGTCCTGGAGAAACTGACAGTGGAGCTGAAGGCAGAGCTACCTGGGAAAAACAGTGTCCGTGAGTACCAGGGGGCTTGCCAAGGGGTCTGCCCAGGAAGGGGACCACTCCAGTGAGGTCAGTGGACTGAAGGTCAGCGCACACAGTTAGTGAGAAAGGGGGTGCCAAGTAGAATCCTGAAGAGTAATCTACCAAGTAGTTCGCCTTTCAGATACTTCACTTTAGTGACAGGGTGAAGCAGCGGCCTTGCCGCATTCAACATAGATAGAGGTCCTCGAGATTGTGCATAGTTTGCTAAGTTGGAGTATCCCACTCATCCCTTCTCCCATCCCATCATAAAATAAAAACAACAAAAAACAAATCCCCTGGACTGTTTACTGACTGAGCCAAGAATTTAAAGTACTAAGGATTTACAAGTCGTTGCTATGGGTAACCCAGGGGAATCCGCTTTAAGCTGCTCCCATGAGAGTAGTGCTACATGTTGTGTTTTCTATTGTGGCATATCAGGAATTTATTTATGCAGGCTTAGGTATTGAAAAGTTCACTTCAACCAGTCTATTTAGCATGTTACTATACAAGATTTTAATTTTCCAAAAATAATCTACACACATTTTTGACTTGGCCCTGTAATCTATTTTTCATCAAATCATTTCTAGGGCTTTATTTACATGTACTTTTCTCTCTGAATAGTCTTCAGAGAGCATTTTACAGGTGCTTGCCCCCTGCTTTAACCCCTTGGACCCCACAGTAGCACGTCGCAACAGCAAGTGGTAGCACCTGTTAAAAGCAACAGGGAAATAGGGAGGATGTGTAGTCTTCATGCAATCGTGGAAAATTATGGGCATCAGATACTTTTTAATGCAAAATAAAGGGAGCTTATCAGCATCCATTCAAATTCCAGGGAGAGAGGGGTAGGGAGTTTAGAACACCCGTTACTGACCTGCAGACTCCAGCAACAGACTTCAGTACAGGAAAAAAGGCCCTTTAAGCTGAAACCAGCAACCTATACCTTCCCAGAAGTTTCCTCTTTATCAGCAGCAATCTTAATGATTCTTCCAGACTCTCCACAAGTTCCTATTTCAGAGGACCTCAAGCAACAAAGTTGCCTCTGGTACTCCATCACTTCTCCTTCCCTGTCACCTGCTAGGCTCCCTCAGCCCAGTGCCTCAAGCAACAGAAAACTTTAAACAAGCAGCCTTCTTCTGCTCCAAGCACATGCAAACCCCTAGGCCGAGTCTCCCACCTACTACTCACACACCCTTTCCAGGTCACAGCCCAGGGGGAAGAGAGAGCTGACATGGTTTTCCCCAAATATTTATCCTCCCCCTAGCATGTACCAGTGGAAATAAACCTCCTACTCTTTGGCTAGGGAAAACATAAATATTTATAACTCAGTTTTACTGGAGCCTCTCACACTATTGCCTGAGGAACAAGTGACCCCTACTGGTAGCAGAGAGAAACCACAGCTCCACTAAACATAGGGGAAAACAAGTGAACAAATAGACAACAAATCAGTCTGGGCAGATTACCACCCAGCAAGACTAATTTTAGTCACCCCTGTGTAGGACAGTGTGGCTACACCCTACTCACCAAGCCCAGATGCAGGCATTTGCTCCTTTAACTGCTTTTCCCACAACACCATGGGTTCCTGGGCACACTCAAGGAAAAAATATTTCTCTGCCTCTGTCCCTCAGTAGCACAGAAAGGCTGCTTCTGATGAGGCAGAGGTAACTGGGCAGGTAATCTGCAGCCAGGTGTCAGAACTATCATGCAGGCAGTCATGTCAGAGATTAATAGCATGTAGCTGGGTCCAAAAGACCCACATATTTGTGGAAAAACACCCTGATTGCTACTAGGGATGATCGAACTTTTCAAAAGTTCGGTTCGGCCAGAACATCCGAACTTCCCGAAAGTTCGGCCCGGATTTCAGAACCCCATTGAAATCAATGGGACCCGAACTTCGGTAATCAAAAAACACCATTTTGAAGCCCTAAAACCCAATAAATGCCCCTAAAAGGTGCCTAGGGTTCTGGGTCATGCCCCAGGGACTATTAATCACACAAAAAAAAGTTCTTAAAAATTGTCATTTTTGATAGAGAGCCAATTATTGAAAAAATAAAAAAAAAATGAGATTTTTTGATTTTGAGATTTTGGATTTAGTGTCTGGGGGGTCTAAAAAGTGTACCTCTGAAGTTTCAGCTCTGTAGCATGTCCAGAACCAGAAAAAAAAAGATTGTTTGTATTATGTCACTTATAGAACAGGGATATGGCTTAGATCTTTTCACACCTATATATATGTAAGTGTAAAAATACATACAAGTATGTGTGTATATATACTTCTATACACAAGTTCAGATGTTTTGCCTGCCTCCAAAAACCCAAAAAAAAGCCTGCAACAACACACCTGGGCGTTTTTTTTTTTTTTTTGGCGCTAGCGTTTTTTTGGGCATTTTTTTGGGTTCTTTGGAGGCAGGCAAAACATCTAAACTTGTGTATACGGGTATATATACACACATACTTATATGTATATATACACCTAGACATATGTAGGTGTGATAGTAGCAGAAATATATGCTTGCGCTAATTAAATAATTAACATTAATATGGCTCTGCTCCTATAACACCTATATATGTTTAAGTGTAAAAATACATAGTTACATAGTTACATAGTTAGTGAGGTTGAAAAAAGACATCAGTCCATCCAGTTCAACCTATGATGTGTGTGTGTGTTTGCTTTTAGCCGTACATTGTATACCCCTGTATGTTGTGGTCTTTAAGGTGTCCATCTAACAGTTTTTTGAAACTATCAATGCTCCCTGCTGATACGACTGCTTGTGGAAGAGACTTCCACATCCTTACTGCTCTTACAGTGAAGAACCCCTTACGCACTTTAAGGTTAAACCGCCTTTCCTCTAGTTTTAGTGAGTGGCCACGTGTCTTATTGTATCTCCTTTCTCTGAATAGTTTGTTCCTTATGCTCGGGTCGCCAGTACAGTATTTGTACATTGATATCATATCCCCCCTCAATCGTCTCTTCTCCAGAGAGAATAAGTTCAGGGCTTGTAGTCTTTCTTCATAGCTGATGTCCTCCATCCCCCTAATTATTTTTGTTGCCCTTCTCTGGACTTTCTCCAGTTCCAGCACATCCTTTCTAAGGACCGGTGCCCAGAACTGGACAGCATACTCCAGATGTGGCCGGACCAGAGTCTTGTAGAGCGGGATAATAATCTCTTTATTTCTGGAGTGAATCCCCTTTTTTATACATCCCAGTATTTTGTTGGCTTTGCTTGCTGCGGCCTGGCATTGCATGCCACTGCCAAGCCTGTTGTCTACCAGTACCCCTAAGTCCTTTTCCATCCTAGACTCACCCAGAGGTTCCCCCCCTAGTGAGTAGCTTGCTTTCGGGTTTCTGGCCCCCAAGTGCATTACTTTACATTTTTCAACATTAAATCTCATCTGCCATGTAGTTGCCCACTCCGTTATTTTGTTCAGGTCCGCTTGCAAGGTTTCCACATCCTGCATAGAAGATATTGGCATGCCTAATTTAGTATCATCCGCAAATACTGAGATTGTACTAGATATCCCCTCCTCTAGATCATTTATGAATAAATGAAACAGGATTGGTCCCAGGACAGAACCCTGGGGGACCCCACTTTCCACACCCGCCCAATCCGAGTACTCCCCATTAATCACCACCCTCTGTACTCTCCCCTGGAGCCAGTTCTCTTATGGTCCATACCTATCTTCCTTAGTTTGTACAGTAAGCGTTTGTGGGGAACGGTGTCGAAGGCCTTTGCAAAGTCCAGATACACCACATCCACAGGCTTACCTTTATCTAGGTGGCAGCTCACTTCATCATAGAAGGTTAATAGATTGGTTTGGCACGAACGATTTTTCATGAATCCGTGCTGATTAATACTTATAATACCGTTTTCATTACTAAAGTCTTGTATGTGGTCCCTTAACATCCCCTCCAATATTTTGCAGACTACAGATGTTAGGCTGATCGGCCTATAGTTACCCGGGATATATCTCGGCCCCTTTTTAAATATTGGTACCACGTTGGCTTTTTTCCAATCAGCTGGCACCATACCCGTCTGTAAACTATCCTTAAAGATCAAGAATAATGGTCTGGCAATCACCTGGCTGAGCTCTTTAAGAACCCTCGGGTGCAAGCCATCCGGTCCCGGGGATTTATTTATGTTAAGCTTCTCTAGTTTAGCTCTAAGTCTATCTTCTGTTAGCCATGGCGGCACTTCCTGAGGTGTATTATTTAGTTCGGCCTTACAAGCTGGGTTCGTGTAGACCCCCGATTCCTTTGTGAAGACTGAAGAAAAGAAATTATTTAACACTTCCGCCTTTTCTCTGTCCTCAGTGGCCATTTTTCCTTTATCATCTTTTATGGGGCCAATGTGTTCTGGCCTCGCTTTCTTACTGTTTATATACTTAAAGAACTTCTTGGGGTTCTTTTTACTCTCCTCCGCTATATGTCTCTCGTGTTCTATTTTAGCCGCCCTGATTTCATCTTTACATTTCTTATTACACTCTTTGTAGTGCTTAAATGCTGCCAATGACCCCTCAGTCTTGTATTTTTTGAAGGCCTTTTCTTTAGCTCTAATATACATTTTTATGTTGGAGTTTAGCCACCCAGGGTTTAGTTTTGTTCTTTTAAATTTATTTCCCAGTGGAATGCACTGGCCCACCCCCTTGTTAAGTATGCTCTTGAAGCACTCCCATTTTTCCTCCGTGTTCTTTGTTCCCAGGGTTCTATCCCATTTTATATTTTCTAGCAGTGAGCGCAGTTTAGGGAAATTGGCTCTTTTGAAATTCAGCGTCTTAATATTACCCTTGTGTTTCCTATTACTGTAATTAATACTGAAACCAATTGACCTATGGTCACTGCTCCCTAAGTTTTCCCGTATTTCTATATCCGTGAGCAGGTCTGCATTGTTGGTAATCAGTAGGTCAAGTACCGCATTGTTTCTTGTCGGTGCATTCACCATCTGACCCATGAAATTGTCCTGCAAAATATTTAGGAACTGCCTAGCCTTGGCTGAGTGCGCGGTTCCTTCTGCCCAGTCTATATCCGGATAATTAAAGTCCCCCATTATAATGACATTTCCCATCCTTGCTGCCAATCCTATCTGTAACATGAGGTCCGCCTCCCCCTCCTCACTCTGGTTGGGGGGCCTATAGCATACGCCCAATATTACCTTCCCCACCGTGCCTTCACTTTGAAGCTCTACCCATAGGGATTCTGCCTCGTCCATAGCTCCATTATTAATATCATCCCTCATATTTACCTGTATACTGTTCTTTATATACAGACATACCCCTCCCCCTTTTTTACCCTCTCTATCCCTGCGATAAAGGGAATACCCCTGAATGGTCGCCATCCAATCATGAGAGCTGTCGAACCAAGTCTCAGTTATCCCCACAAAATCTAAGTCCTCCTCAAACATCAGCAGCTCCAGCTCTCCCATCTTGTTGGCCAGGCTTCTGGCATTGGTATACAAGCCTCGTAATTTAGATCGGTTACATTTATCCTCATTTGATGTTATTAGGCTGCTCTCTTGATTTTTCCCCGTACCCACCCTGGGTTTAGGAGCTCCGAACACCCTACCGCTAATGCCCCCATTTCTGCCCTCTGAAACTTGCTTTCCACTGGCTAATTCTACATCTGTACCCTCCCCCCCATTCCCTAGTTTAAAAGCCCCTCTAACTTTTCGGCCATCCTCGCACCCAGTACGGCTGCACCCACCCCATTTAGGTGCAATCCGTCCCTACCAAAGAGCGGGTGACCGACTGAGAAGTCGGCCCAGTTCTCCAGGAACCCGAAACCCTCCTTACTACACCAGCTCCTCAGCCACTCGTTAACTTCCCTAATCTCCCGCTGCCTCTCTGGTGTGGCTCGAGGTACAGGTAGTATTTCGGAAAATACTACCTTGGAGGTCCTAGTCCTCAACTTAGCGCCTAAGTCCCTGAAATCGTTTAGGACTCTCTGTCTTCCTCTGCCTATGTCATTGGTACCCACGTGTACCATGACAGCTGGGTCTTCCCCAGCCCCACCCAGTAATCTGTCCGCCCGATCCGCGATGTGCCGAACCCGAGCGCCCGGCAAACAACAGACTGTTCGGCGCACACGGTCTATGTCACAGATTACACTGTCTGCCCTTCTAATAATTGAGTCCCCTACCACCAGCACCTGTCTTTCCTTTCCCTTTCTCCCGGCCTCACTGGAGGAGTTCTTCCCCTGGCAGCTAGGGGCATCACTCTGCTCCAGCAATGCTGGTCCCTGACTGGTTTCCCCAACATCACTCAACGGGGCGAATCTGTTGGGGTGCTCCAGCCCAGGATCAGCCTCCTTGCCTTGTTCCCTTCTACCCCTCCTAACTGTCACCCCTCTACTCTGCTCTGATGCCTGTACTTCCGATACTCCGCCCACCTCTGTGCAGACCCCTGCCTGCACCTGACTGGTACAATCCTGGCTCTCCTCCAGTATGGACATTCGTCTCAGTGTTGCCAGCTGCTTCCCTAGATTCAGGACCTGAGCTTCCAGGGAAGCAACGTGCTTACATTTTGCGCATTTGTATTCGCCCTCGATCACCTGTCCGAGGAACGCATACATATCACAAGATGTACACCGAGTCGCATCTCCACACCCGCCGGGCATTGTACCTACTAATCTAATCTAATGGGGATTCAGCGATTTAAGTCTATCCTATGTGGCTATTTCCTGGCTTCCTAACGCTACCTTCTCACCCTGTGGTATTCCGCTTCACTCACTTGACGCTCAGTTGCACAACACTCACAATCTCACAGCCCAGTCAGTCGCACAACACTCCCAGTCGCACCACCCGGTCAGACGCACAGCCCGGTCAGACGCACAACACTAAGTCGCACAGCCCGGTCAGATGCACAACACTGAGTCGCACAGCCCGGTCAGACGCACAACACTGAGTCGCACAGCCCGGTCAGACGCACAACACTGAGTCGCACAGCCCGGTCAGACGCACAACACTGAGTCGCACAGCCCGGTCAGACGCACAACACTGAGTCGCACAGCCCGGTCAGACGCACAACACTGAGTCGCACAGCCCGGTCAGACGCACAACACTCTCAGTCGCACAGCCCGGTCAGACGCACAACACTGGGTCACACAGCCCGGTCAGACGCACAACACTAAGTCGCACAGCCCGGTCAGACGCACAACACTGAGTCGCACAGCCCGGTCAGACGCACAACACTGAGTCGCACAGCCCGGTCAGACGCACAACACTCTCAGTCGCACAGCCTGGTCAGACGCACAACACTCTCAGTCGCACAGCCCGGTCAGACGCACAACACTCTCAGTCACGCAGCCCGGTCAGACGCACAACACTGGGTCACACAGCCCGGTCAGACGCACAACACTAAGTCGCACAGCCCGGTCAGACGCACAACACTGAGTCGCACAGCCCGGTCAGACGCACAACACTGAGTCGCACAGCCCGGTCAGACGCACAACACTCTCAGTCGCACAGCCTGGTCAGACGCACAACACTCTCAGTCGCACAGCCCGGTCAGACGCACAACACTCTCGGTCGCACAGCCCTGTCAGACGCACAACACTCTCAGTCACGCAGCCCGGTCAGACGCACAACACTGGGTCACACAGCCCGGTCAGACGCACAACACTAAGTCGCACAGCCCGGTCAGACGCACAACACTGAGTCGCACAGCCCGGTCAGACGCACAACACTGAGTCGCACAGCCCGGTCAGACGCACAACACTCTCAGTCGCACAGCCTGGTCAGACGCACAACACTCTCAGTCGCACAGCCCGGTCAGACGCACAACACTCTCGGTCGCACAGCCCTGTCAGATGCACAACACTCTCAGTCGCACAGCCCGGTCAGACGCACAACACTGAGTCGCACAGCCCGGTCAGACTCAGTCGCACAGCCCGGTCAGACGCACAACACTCTCAGTCGCACAGCCCGGTCAGACGCACAACACTGGGTCACACAGCCCGGTCAGACGCACAACACTAAGTCGCACAGCCCGGTCAGACGCACAACACTGAGTCGCACAGCCCGGTCAGACGCACAACACTGAGTCGCACAGCCCGGTCAGACGCACAACACTCTCAGTCGCACAGCCTGGTCAGACGCACAACACTCTCAGTCGCACAGCCCGGTCAGACGCACAACACTCTCAGTCACGCAGCCCGGTCAGACGCACAACACTGGGTCACACAGCCCGGTCAGACGCACAACACTAAGTCGCACAGCCCGGTCAGACGCACAACACTGAGTCGCACAGCCCGGTCAGACGCACAACACTGAGTCGCACAGCCCGGTCAGACGCACAACACTCTCAGTCGCACAGCCTGGTCAGACGCACAACACTCTCAGTCGCACAGCCCGGTCAGACGCACAACACTGAGTCGCACAGCCCGGTCAGACTCAGTCGCACAGCCCGGTCAGAAGCACAACACTCAGTCGCACAGCCCGGTCAGACGCACAACTCTCAGTCGCACAGCCCGGTCAGACGCACAACAGTCGCACAGCCCGGTCAGACGCACAACAGTCGCACAGCCCGGTCAGACGCACAACAGTCGCACAGCCCGGTCAGACGCACAACAGTCGCACAGCCCGGTCAGACGCACAGCTCTCAGTCGCACAGCCCGGCCAGTCGCACCACTCCCAGAACACTCAGGTAGCAACAGGTACTCCCAGACACTCAGGTACTACACTACACCCTCAGTCACTGTTCAATCTCAGTCACCAGTCTTACTTACCTAGTGTGTGTCCCTTTAAGCCTGTCACTAGCAGTTCCTGGCTGTGATTCCTCCCTCAGTCGGTCAGTCTCCTCTCAGCACCCCGCTTCCCTCGGTCACTTCCCGGCCAGCTAGTCTCCTCTGCTCCTCTCTGAGGGGGGGGTTCCCGCTCCGCTCGCCGCAAGGGACAGTTTACTGTACGCCGCCCTCAACAAGGGGGGGGGGTTACCGCACCGCTCGCCGCCCACTCTTACAAGGGGGGGGGGGGTTACCGCCGCCCGCTCTTACCTCGATGGGGGGGGGGCCTCTTAGCACCGGACGCCGCCGCCGCAACAATGGAAAGGGGGGGGGTTACCGTTCCGCTCACCGCCCGTTTCCTTTCTGGGGGGGGTTCTCGCCCGGACGCTGCCGCTCCTCTGAGGGGGGTGGGGGGGGACTCACACACCCGGTCTGTCACACCCCGCTCCTCTCACTCGCACACAGACACTGATCCCGCGCGCTCTGCTCTGCTCTGCTCTGCTCTGCTCCACAGCACCACCTGCTGGCCTCCTCAGTATGTGTGTATATATACCACTATATACAAGTTCAGATGTTTTGCCTGCCTCCAAAAACCCCCAAAAAATGCCTGCAACAACACACCTGGGCGTTTTTTTTTTTTTTTTGGCGCTAGCATTTTTTGGGCATTTTTTTGGGTTCTTTGGAGGCAGGCAAAACATCTGAACTTGTGTATACGGGTATATATACACACATACTTATATGTATATATACACCTAGACATATATAGGTGTGATAGTAGCAGAAATATATGCTTGCGCTAATTAAATAATTAACATTAATATGGCTCTGCTCCTATAACACCTATATATATGTAAGTGTAAAAATACATACAAGAGGCTGGATTCACCCCTTTTTTATGGATAGTGTAGGACCCACTGATAATGGGGTACTTTGACGCAGTGGTGGGCTTGAGCACGATATGGCCATATGGTGGAACTAAATCCCCATTTTTTTTTTATGGATTGTCTCCATATTTGATAGTCATTTCTTTTGCATGGTTGCGCTATTCTTTTTTAATATACATGTTGCTTGGTCCATAGCTGCACCGGCTTTAGATATACATGTTCAGGGTTTGCTTCCCCAATTTTTTGCTTGTTTAATATGTATTCGGTCTGACCAGACTTCTGGGGTTGAGCATCCCATCCCCCACACACACCTGTACTCTATTGGTGTCCTCTATCAAGTAGATATAGGAGGAGTCCCCTGCAGTGCATTGGCACACCTTCCCAGCAAGGAGTGTTGTCTCCAAGGGTAAGAGAGGCTGGATTCACCCCTTTTTTATGGATAGTGTAGGACTCACTGATAATGGGGTACTTTGACGCAGTGGTGGGCTTGAGCACGATATGGCCATATGGTGGAACTAAATCCCTATTTTTATTTATGGATTGTCTCCATATTTGATAGTCATTTCTTTTGCATGGTTGCGCTATTCTTTTTTAATTTATATGTATATATACACCTAGACATATGTAGGTGTGATAGTAGCAGAAATATATGCTTGCGCTAATTAAATAATTAACATTAATATGGCTCTGCTCCTATAACACCTATATATGTTTAAGTGTAAAAATACATACAAGTATGTGTGTATATATACCACTATATACAAGTTCAGATGTTTTGCCTGCCTCCAAAAACCCCCAAAAAATGCCTGCAACAACACACCTGGGCGTTTTTTTTTTTTTTGGCGCTAGCATTTTTTGGGCATTTTTTTGGGTTCTTTGGAGGCAGGCAAAACATCTGAACTGCTGGATAGGGGTATATATGTACACATACCCTTATATGTATTTTACACTTATATAGGTGTTATAGGAGCAGAGCCATATTAATGTTAATTATTTAATTAGCGCAAGTATAGTGTTCTGCTCCTTTCACACCTATATATGTGCAGGTGTATATATACATACATGGGTGTGTATATATACCCCCTATACACATGTTCAGATGTCATGCCTGACTCCAAACATGTCCTCAAAAAATCCCTATCAACGCCTGCAGCCAAAAAGCAAGCTGACGGGCGAGAAGCCATATTGGTGTTCTGAATGTGACTTAAGAGAAACAATGTTTTCTCTATAGCGGTCACCCTGACATGGAAGGGTTTGGTCACCCTGCCATAGCAGTCAGTGTCAGTTCACTCTACACTACATTACGGTCACCCTGGCACTTAACACTTTCCCTACAGAAACAATTTTTTGCATCTAACTAAAGTGTAAAAGAGCACTCTAACTACACTAGATATCCCTTTCCTCACACTAATAAATGCTAAATGACACTTGTGAAGCACATTTAACAGAACTGCTTCCATTCTCTTCCATGTCCCTGTATTACAATGCTAGGAATTTGCCGGGGCTATCTCATATACTGGGGGGCGTATTCACTAATGATTGGTCTAGGGACCCCCTAGTCATTCCAATCACATTCCTAGCATTCTCCTGCCCCCTCAATTGGCTTTTACTAATGGTTCTGGTCCAATCACGGGCTTTTAACCTCCCTGGCGGTATGATTCTTTTGGATTTTAGGTGCTGAAAGCGGTACCATTATTTTAGGTGCTGAAAGCATGTAATTCTTGTGAATGAGCAGCCCAAACCAACTGTATACATTTATTATACATATTATATATATATATATATATATATATATATATATATATGTATGTATACATATATTATGTATACATATATTATATATATATATATATATATATATATATATATATATATATATATATATATACGTATATATATATATATATATATATATATATATATATATATATATATATATATATAATGTATACAGTTGGTTTGGGCTGCTCATTCACAAGAATTACGTGTATATATATATATATATATATGTGATTTTATTTTATTTTGAACGATATCAGTGTGTTTGGTGCATTTTACATTCGAATTTGCCGCCGGTTCCACCCCCCGGCGGACGTCACGTCACCGGAGACGGAAGCCGGGGCTAGCAGACGATCGGGAGAGAGCTCCGCCGCCGCACACCGCTCGCAGTCTTCGCTGGATCCCGGAGAAAAGGTAAGTAAAACCTCCTCCAGCATCCAGCGATCCTCTTAGCGCTACCCCGAGTGTGACTCGGGGTTACCGCTTTTGGCACTAAAATCTTACCCCGAGTCACACTCGGGAATACCGCTAGGAAGGTTAAAGCTCATTTCCTGTCCCATTGCATTTTGTTCGGTTCTGGTTGCCGAATTCCGAACTTTTTCAGCAAAAAGTTCTAAATTCAGCCGAACCTCGAACAGCCAATGTTCGGGTCGAGCCAATGGTCGACACGAACAGTTCGATCATCCCTAATTGCTACCAGAGTGCTGAAGTCCCAGTGAGGTGGTCCTATGTCATTGCAGGGTATGACTATGTGACTCAGGTACAACTCAGCATCGTTGGTGGTACTTTGACACAGTCCCAGCACTTGAGGTGCCTTTTTAATAACGCTTATGTTACCAGAGCAGCATCTGAGTGAACGGGGTGGCTAATAAGCAAAGCAGTGGTGAAGGCACACTTTCAGAAAAAGATAGAAAGATCTTTTTCCCAACTCTAGAGTCCTCAGATAGCAGAGACAGTTGCAGTATCCCAGTTCTGTCCTTCCTTGACAAGAACCTTTCCCTAGCACTAAATACACTTTCCCTAATCAGCAGGGATCCTATCCCTATTTTATCCTTTTCACAAATTCACAAATGCGCCCTCACTAAAGATGGCCGCGGAGGTCATCCAGTGTTGCAGTGTCCAGTTGGACAGCTGCTTCCCTGATGACACCTACGGAGGATTTAGAGGAACAAAGCTCCTCTCATCCTCCATTCCCTCTGCACAGTGGCCAGCAAAACAGTGCCACCTACAGAGGGGAGGATCAACTTCACTTGCCTAAAGGCTTCTGATGAAGACAACAAGTAGCCGTTACAACACACATTATGCTAGCAAGGCTCTCTGTTGTCACTACCAGGAAACACACCCTAAGAGGTTCTATGATTCTATGCAGCCATTGCTGAAGTTGCTGCATGCAGACAGAAATTCGATACAGGTGATCAGCAGCAAAAAAAAGTTGAAAAAAGGATGAAACCAATATGAATATATGTTTATGTAAAAAAACATGTCACAATTGTTTATCATGAAGTGCTTTAGCAAATAAATGATATCAAGTTAGGGAGAATTTACGTATACTGTATATTAGCCTATTCAGAGTCTGCAGGATGTAACATGGGATGAATGATACCACCAATCTCACCATGATGGAACAGGGGGTTGCTCTTCCTACTTGGTTCTTCTTGTAGTAGACCAGTTCTTCTTAAAGCAGACCTTTGTAGGTTACAGTATACTGTATATGTTTAGTTAGAAGGCACTTCCATGTCCATGAGTTATTTATTTTATCCAAGTGTAACACTATGCACTGTTACTGTGGATGCAGAATGTTATTTATACACAGGATGGCAGCATTCAGTGCTTTCACTTTACCATAGCCCTAATACATGTAAGCAGAACCTTCTGGGAGTTGTAGGCCGGAAGCAGGATTTTCCACGCATTAAAGCTGAAGGCAAACTACACAACCCATAAGCAATAACCAATGGGCGGCACAATATAAAAGGAAAAAGCCCGGAAAGACAAAGGGGCGTTGGAGAGTTATGGAGTGTACAGTATAGCTGTTGAAGCCAAGAAGGAAACTATTAAGCTAAACACCAAGTGGAGAGGGCTGCTCCAGGGACACCTTTCAGCTACAGGAGTGCATGAGTCACAGCCGCCACAGCTGCATCTTCAGTTAAAGTGGGACATCCACGGCAAACGTCGTAGAAGGATGGGGTGAGAGGGTTGCTGACCCAGCCATCATTGCTACCAGTTACATTTAGTTCTGTTGCCAGCCAGGCTTGCCAAGATTATAACATTCTTTATGTTATTCTTTATCAGAGACCAATATATCTTGCCCTTTATTGCTGCCAGCTGCCATTCCTTGTTTGCTATCGTGGCCACTGCCTGCAAGTTGCTGAACTGAGTCAACTCTTTGCTCCCTGCTAGGCACAATTTGCCCAGGCCATTTAAAGTGGGTGCTTTTGCTGCTTAAAGCGGAGTTCCGGGCACAGATGTCATTTTTTAATGAACATACCCCCGGGACAGTCAGGGCTAGCACATTCAACAATGGCTAGCCTCTGATCTGTCCCGGTTCGCACTTACCTTTTAGAAGAAATACTTATAAAATTTCTTCCACAGCGTTTCCATCTCTCTTGTGGGCAGCTGAAGCCGGCGCGGTCCTCTTCTGCGTCTTCTTCTCCCAGAATGCGCCGCACCGGCCCCTCTCGTCACTTCCGGCGCGGCGCCGCATTCCTAAACAGCTTCTGGGCATGCCCAGAAGCTGTTTAGCAGGGGAATGCGGCGTCGCCCGGAAGTGACGAGCGGGGCCGGTGCCGGCGCATTGATTCCTGGGAGCGATGACGTTTAGCTCCCAGGAATCATCGCAGCGCAGGAAGTGACGGGGTGAGCCGCGGCTCCGAGGGAGGAAGTACCCTCAATTTCAAGGTGAGTTTTGAAAAAAAAAAAAATCTAACTATCCATTTCCTTTTCAGGTTAGGCTGAACTAGCGGACGGGCACAAAAAAAAATATCGTTTTTGTGCCCGGAACTCCGCTTTAAGCTCAAAGTCACTTTTAAAGTGAACCACGCCTACAATTGCACAATCAGCCTCAACCTGCAGACTGTTTTCATACTCAGGGTTTATTCTTTTAGCAATACTGGTGTGCAAGAGGTCTAACAGATTTTCAGGCTTAAGCCTGGTACACACCACTATTTTTTTTGACCAAAAAAAACTCACAGCTCAGTCCAGAGCCACTGTACTAACAATCCAATGTAGGCATAGCGATCTCCCCTGCTGTGCTATTGTGTTCTGATAGGGGGACGCTGGCTGACAGCGCTGATTGGGAAGCGGTCAGCTGCTTGTTTTCCAGCATGCACGTCCGACAAAAGCCGGCTAAACAGCCAGCTTCTGTCAGACTGGCTGCCATACATATGTCGGACGGTTTCTATTGAACCAGCCAATGTTGCCTGGCATTTGGCCCATGTGTACTAGGCTTTAAACCTAGGCTCTCCCAAGTGCCTACAAGGGAATTAGCCAGTTGTTTCATTGCTATTCATATACGTCACACTAGATGAGTGATCTCCCAGTCAGAGGGCTATTGTTAAGCTCTTGGTCATGCAGGTGTAGCACCCTCTTAGGTAGGTGCTAGAAGAGTATATTTTTTGGATCTTTCTGCTTACCAGAGAGATTGCCAGGTACATTTAGTTTGCTTTGCCTACCAGAGAGTAGGATCCATTGGTAAGGTCTGCCCATGATGCTCAGGTGCAGCTCAGCTTGTCTGACTTTTTCACACGGGTCTGATAGGAATGCATATTAGACAATGGGAGTAAACCTGACAAATGGGGGCACAGGCATTGTTACAGTCCTGGTGATTGGCAGAGGAAAATGCCTCTGTACATGCTGGGTGACTGTATAAATGCCAAGGGCACATGTGCTCGGGGTCTTCGGCTGGAGAGCAGGGTCCCGGAGGCAGTGGGCGGCTGTCCCTCCTCTGTAGAAGCTGCCATGCGGTCTTGGGTAGTCGACCTGAGGGCCTGAAAGTCAGATAGGAGCTGAACCCAGAGGTCCTGCAGAGCTGACTGGAAGGAAGACACTGGAAAGGATTTGATTCTGCCTACTGGGAGTACAGATCTGTGTCATGGGGCCTGTCCTGGGAGAGCCATCCTTTCAGTGGAAGAGTCATTGGAAGGGTGTCAGGGGATGCTAGGGGGTGTCCTGAAGATAAAGTAGTTACATCAAGCCTGCTGCTAGAACAAGAAAGAAGACTTCATTCTTCCTTGCAAGTGGCAGTATGGTTCAAGCAGTTTGTCTGCTTCCACAAGTAACCTGGTGAGGCCAAGTGAGAGTTGTCCATATCTACTGTGAATAGGTCAGTTGGAATATCCCACTATTCCCTTCTCCCATCCAAGTTCCACAATAAATACAAAACCAAATACCCTGGGCTGTTTATTAAGTAACGAGCAAATGGAAGTAAGGATGGATGTGTTAAAAATCCTCTAGTGACTGTCTGCAAGGTAATTAAATTACATTTCCCAAACTTATATGTAGGCCAACAGTGCTCCCTATTAATCGTTCAGAGTCATAGCAGAGTTCTAGAAATGTAGCGAATAAGCCCCTTTTTGAGGTAATTTTTTTTTCATATGGAAAACAATATCCCCGCCTACATTCCCATAGGATAAAAGTTTCATGTCAGTTAGAGACAAAAACAAAAAAAAAAAGGAGAATTGAACAGATCACGAAAGGAGTAGGTGCTCTGATGAGGTTCTGAAGCTCGGTGACATTTGAAGCTTAGGCTACACAAACATGACCTCTCAGGGAACAAGATTAAGTTTGTTTGGTAAATTATATATTTCTATTTTTCCTACAGACAATTAAATTTTAACAAGTTTCAGTGCATGGTGTAACAATTTTTGTCCATGCATTTCTTTTAAACATTGTGTTGTGAACATCTGTTGGCTGAGAGACGTCACGTGTAGAGTTGAGCGGACACCTGGATGTCCGTGTTCGGTGGGTTCGGCCGAACCTGAAAAAAAAGTCCGGGTCCGTGTCCCGGACTTTTTCCGAACTTTACCCGGACACCGAACCCCATTGAAGTCAATGGGGACCCGAACTTTCAGGCTCTAAAATGGCTCTAAATTACCAACTGAAAGGGCTAGAGTGCTGCAAATGGCAGCAAAATGTAGTTAAGAGCATGGCAAGTGCTCTGCAAACAAATGTGGATAGGGAAATAACTTAAAACAACAAAAAAAAAACAGAAAAATAAAACAATTTTCTTCATCTGTGAAGGACGAGGCCCATATGGAGTAGGAGGGAGGTTGAGGTGGCGGTGGATGTGGCGGTGTAGGTGGAAGCGGCGGTGGAGGGGGACGAGGTAGCCAACACTGCTTTTTTTCAGTCATTTTAAATTAGGGTACACCCCAAAAGAGTGAGAAAGATCAAAAAAATAACAATGGCTGGGTAAGTTCGGTATCTATCTCTATTCTGCACAAGGTACTGAAAAGTCCTGTGGGATCCATGCCTGGTTCATTTTAATGAACGTGAGCTTGTCCACATTGTCTCTGGACATGTGGCTGCGCTTGTCTGTGATAACGCCCCCAGCCGTGCTAAATACACGTTCAGATAATACACTGGCTGCAGGGATTGCCAGCACCACCAAGGCGTAAAGGGCAAGCTCAGGACATGTGCCCAATTTGGACCCTACAGGCAGGATGAGGAGTAGGAGGAGTTTGGAACAGGAGGCAAACTGAAGCACCCTGCAATCCTCGGCGGTGGAAGATGCGCCACAAAAATTTGGGAGGTGTATCTCACACGTACCGATACAGACTATGCCGCAATTTAATTCTTTTTATCCCAAAGGGTGTAGATTGAATAGCGGAATAGAAAATATGATATAAAAAGGTGTATCTCACACGTACAGACCCAGACTAGGCCCCGGTTACAATTTTTTGTACCCTAAAGGCAGGATGAGGAGTAGGAGGATTTCGGAACAGGAGGCAAACTGAAGCACCCTGCAATCCTTGGCGGTGGAAGATGCGCCCCAAAAATTTGGAAGGTGTATCTCACACGTACCGATACAGACTATGCCGCAATTTAATTCTTTTTACCCCAAAGGGTGTAGATTGAATAGCGGAATAGAAAATATGATATAAAAAGGTGTATCTCACACGTACAGACCCAGACTAGGCCCCGATTACAATTTTTTGTACCCTAAAGGCAGGATGAGGAGTAGGAGGAGTTCGGAACAGGAGGCAAACTGAAGCACCCTGCAATCCTCGGCGGTGGAAGATGCGCCCCAAAAACTTGGAAGGTGTATCTCACACGTACAGATACAGACTATGCCGCAATTTAATTTTTTTTACCCCAAAAGGGTGTAGATTGAATAGCGGAATAGAAAATATGATATAAAATTGGTGATTTTTCAATAGCACATGTGAACACAGCAGTGTCTTATGTTTTATGTCACGGTCAGCTCAGCAGCAGGCTATGAAGGGAAAAAAAAAAAAAAAATTCCCCTTTAACTTTGTAATTTTTAAATAGCAGATTAGTACAGACTATGCCACAATTTAATTTTTTTTAACCCAAAAGGGTGTATATTGAATAGTGGAATAGAAAAAAGTATATAAAATTGAAAATCACTCAAAAGCACATGTGAACACAGCAGTGTCTTATGTCACGGTCAGCTCTGCAGCAGGCTATGAAGGGGAAAAAAAAAAAAATTCCCCTTTAACTTTGTAATTTTTAAATAGCAGATTAGTACAGACTATGCCACAATTAATTTTTTTTTTTTTAACCCAAAAGGGTGTGAATTGAATAGTGGAATAGAAAAAAGTATATAAAATTGAAAATCACTCAATAGCACATGTGAAAACAGCAGTGTCTTATGTCACGGTCAGCTCAGCAGCAAGCAGGCTATGAAGGGAAAAAAAAAAAAAATTCCCCTTTAACTTTGTAATTTTTAAATAGCAGATTAGAACAGCAATCTGTAGTAACATATAGCTGAACGCTGCACACAACAGACTGATACAAATATATTTTTTTCTCCCTCCTCCTCAGTGGGCTCAAGTGAGGGCAAAAAGATCGTTCACTGCACCACCCCCCACACTGCAAAATCGATGTAGATCGCTAACGGACGATTGTTCTGTCCCTGCCTAATCTCTCCAGCCTGTCCCTAAAATGCTCAAATAACTTTCCCTGCCTACACTCCAACCTGTCCCTGCATTCTTTTCGGGCACAATTTTTCACTGTCTGTCCCTAATCAGCAGCCAGCACGTATGATGTGTGCTCTGTCCCTACACTACAGCGGAATGACGCACCGCGCTGTGCCTCTTGAACTTATAAAGACATGGGTCACATGCTTCAGATGGCCAATCACAGCTACTAATACATTTGTAGGCATGGCTGGGATGGCTTTAGGCACACCAGTTAAACACTTGTTGATTGGCTGTTGAAAGCCCGCCATTAAAAGCGCGCCATTACATACAAAACAGGAAATAAAATTACCGAACACGGATTTTAAACCCGAACATACAGTAAAGTATTCGGGTCCGTGTCCGGGTAGCAAAAATCCAATTATCCGGTATGGACCCGAATAATACAGTCCGTGTTTGCTCAACACTAGTCACGTGTCATATCTGTTAGATTTTGTTTCCATCTTTTATGAACTCATGAAAGGCTATTAATCATGTTCTAGAAGTAATGGATTTTAGTTACCTTGATATTCTGTAATAGTATTCTTTGATTACATTTCTCACATTACCTGTGTGATACATTTTATTGAATTTTTTTCCACATTTGTGTTTATTACCAGTTATCTTTTTGACATTGTTCTGCAATGAATTATTTAATAAATATATATATTTTTGCACAAAATTGTATTCTTCTTATCTTCAGGTTAGTGCCACTTAAACAATTTCGTATTTTTGTTGATTTATGGAAATAATTTAAGAATCTCCTTACAGATCTTTGCTTATTTGCATAAATAGACACTGTTTATCAGAGCAGTATAAACATTCTGACAATCTGCTATTGTTGCCTGGGATAGTGGAGGAGGTATTTCAAAATCACATTGATATTCACTTTGTTTTTTCTGTGCTGCATGAATGTGATGAACTCTTAGATGGGCCCAAAGATTTGACGCATTTTTGTTTTTTGCAGTTACTTATCCCATGCTTATATTGTTTGTGCATGTGTTGCACACTGCTGCTTTTCCTGGAGAAGGTTGAGACGAAAAAAAAGACCCAGACCCCACCTTTACTTTTTCTGTTTACATCCATCTCCATTGCAATTTGAAAGAGACAATAAGGTAAAACAAATGGCTGGCTGGCTGCTGGCACCCTGCCCTGCTGTGGGTGGCTTGCTGGTACCCTGTTGTGGGTCGGTGGCTGATGCCTGGCAGTGTGGGTGGCTTGTTGGCACCCTGTTGTGGGGTGGCTGGCTGCTATCACACTGTTGTGGTCAGTGGCTGAACCTGGCAGTGTGGGTGGCTGGCTGGCACCCTGTTGTGGGTCAGTGGCTGATGCCTGGTAGTGTGGGTGGCTTGCTGGCACCCTGTTGTGGGGTGGCTAGCTGCTGTCACCCTGTTGTGGGTCGCTGGCTGACGCCTGGCAATTTGGGTGGCTAGCTGGCACCCTGTTGTGGGTCGGTGGCTGACGCCTGGCAGTTTGGGTGGCTTGCTGGCACCCTGTTGTTGGTCGGTGGCTGACGCCTGGCAGTTTGGGTGGCTGGCTGGCACCCTGTTGTGGGTGGGTGGCTGATGCCTGGCAGTGTGGGTGGCTTGCAGGCACCCTGTTGTGGGTCGGTGGCTGACTCCTAGCAGTTTGGGTGGCTTGCTGGCACCCTGTTGTGAGGTGGCTGGCTGCTGTCACCCTGTTGAGGGTCAGTGGCTGACGCCTGGCAGTTTGGGAGGCTGGCTGGCTGGCACCCTGTTGTGGGTCGGTGGCTGAAGCCTGGCAGTGTGGGTGTTGGAGATACAACAACTTTAAAGCTTAGCCTATTACAGATTAACTGCAGTTCACAAATAGGACACTAGATGTCGCTAATGCTCAGGGATATGCTATGCATTTTCTATGATGTGTGTAATATCCTGTACACTGTACTGAACTTGTTGGTTATTTCTTCCTATCTGTTGTTCTTATTACAATGAGGTGATATCTTTGTTTTCTGTGTTATGGTCCAATAAAGAAGCCAGTTCCTGTTACTCCACAATGTCTGATCTGAATGGACTCCGCTGCACCCAGTGATCGCACTCTCCAACATTGGGTGGCTTGCTGGCATCCTGTTGTGGGTCGGTGGCTGACGGCTGGCACCCTGTTGTGGGGTTGCTGGCTGCTGTCACCCTGTTGTGGATCGGTGGCTGACGCCTGGCAGTTTGGCCGGCTGGCTGGCACCCTGTTGTGGGTCGGTGGCTGACGCCTGGTAGTGTGGGTGGCTTGCTGGCACCCTGTTGTGGGGTGGCTGGCTGTTGTCACCCTATTGTGGGTCAGTGGCTGATGCCTTGCGGTTTGGGTGGCTGACTGGCACTCTGTTGTGGGTCGGTGGCTGATGCTTGGCAGTGTGGGTGGCTTGCTGGCACCCTGTTGTGGGTCAGTGGCTGATGCCTGGCAGTGTGGATGGCTTGCTGGCACCCTGTTGTTGGTGGCTGGCTTGCTGGAACACTGTGGTGGGTGGGTGGCTGGCTTGGTGTCACCTTTTTGTGGGTTACTGGCTTGCTGGAACACTGTGGTGGGTGGCTGGCTTGGTGTCACCCTGGTTTGGGTGGCTGGCTTGCTGGAACACTGTGGTGGGTGGGTGGCTGGCTTGGTGTCCCCCTGTTGTGGGTGGCTGCCTGTCCTGCTGGAACACTGTGGTGGATGGCTGGCTTGGTGTCACCCTGTTGTGGGTGGCTGGCTTGCTGGAACACTGTGGTGGGTGGCTGGCTTGCTGGAACACTGTGTAGGGTGGCTGTCTTGGTGTCACCGTGTTGTGGGAGGGCTGGCTTGCTGGAACACTGTGGTGGGTGGCTGGCTTGGTGTCACACTGTTGTGGGTGGTTGGCTGGCTTGATGTCACCCTGTTGTGGGTGGCTGGCTTGCTGGAACACTGTGGTGGGTGGGTGGGTGGCTGGCTTGGTGTCACCCTGTTGTGGGTGGCTGGCTTGGTGTCACTCACCCTGGCCTGTAGTGGGTGGCTGGCTTGCTGGAACACTGTGGTGGGTGGCTGGCTTGGTGTCACCCTGTTGTGGGGTGGGTGGCTGTATGCTGGCCTGGCACCCTGTTGTGGGTCGATGGCTGGCGGCTGGCACCCTGCTGTGGCTGGCTTGCTGGCACCCTGTGGTGGGTGGCTGGCTGGCACCCTGTGGTGGGTGGCTGAGGCCAGGGCCTGCGGGTGGCTGGCTGGCACCATGACCAGACTGCAGTGCACACACTGTCCGAGGCGTGGGAGGTGGTCTTAGAAGGCAGAACGTGTCCAATCATGAGCCCAGCGTGCAGAGACACGTGAAGCAACACACACAATGACGTCACATATCGGCAATATCAGTAACTTTCGGGGGCCAATTCCGATATATCGGGGAAAGTGCATATCTGCCCTTGATATATCGGCCTTGCCAATAATCGGTTGATCCCTAATACTTAGTATATTATATATTCATAGTCAGGTACAGTATTCCTTAGAACCAAAAGAGAATATTGCCATGGGACTTTGAGTGAGGTGAACACAATCGTAGTGTAGTAACCAATTTTATTGGAATTGTAAAAAATATCATATAAAATTGCATAAGCATGTGCCATACATACATTTATTCAATACATGACAGTATACATGCTTGGAAATGAAAATTGTATTGTAGCATAATGAATGAGAAGCAGAGAAGATGCGCCCAAACATGTCTAGAAAAAATATATGCCTTTGTGCTATTTGTAATCTGTATTATGCTGTTGATTGTTGTATTGTTTTGTACATTGTCACTGGTTGCTCTCATTTGTACCACATGTTGTTTGATAAAGCAATCCTGGTTTACAAGAAAAAAAAAAAAGACCTATCACTACTGTTCTCTTCATTGTGCAGGGTGACTGGTCTTGTATCTGCCTCCTCCTGCAGGTTTCTGCAGGCAGCCTGTAGTGGGTGGAGCTTCTGGGTCCCTCCAACAGCTGTGCTCTCTGCACGGATCATGTGCTGCACACTGAGGATATTACTGCTATTTTTACAATGTAATATCTGGGGTTGCAAATATATTTGGTTTATATATTTATATTTGGTTCGGGATATGGAGGAATTAATTTCAATGAAAGTTTTTTGCCTAGGGTTTAGCTTTAAAGTGCTTAGGGAATCCTTTGTCAAGTAGTAAATGTTAATTTGTAAAACACAGATTGCATATAGTAGAAGAAACAGATGTAAAACATCAGTGTAAAAACAGGACAAAAAAAAGGAACAAAAACCTTTCCAGTTTTCCTTTAACAAAACTCAGCAAATTTAGTTTAGCCTGATGGGTTGCATTTACTTATTGCCATTCCTCTTGCTATCCTATGCCATCTAACAGCACATCTGGATAGAGGGTGTTGTAAGCTTTTGATTGCTTTCTTGCTTTCAATCCTTATCAGTCCCTAGCAGCTGTTAAAACTCTGTTTAAAAATCTAATTTACCTTCAGAAAGCAGATCTGCAATGCCAATGTGCAGGTAAGATTACAATATAAAATGGCACCTTCCTTTGCATTGGAGAAATGAAGTCATTGTATTAATGGAGACCTTCTGTACACAGTCATTGAAGTAAAATGAAAGCATAACTAAAGGCAAACCTTTTCTTACGTTTTGGATAGAGTGGAGAAGAATAAGAACACCTGTCAGTTTTTATTGCTGTCTGTGCGCCTATTAGGCAGATTCATCCTCTCTATTTGTCATACCTCCCAACCGTCCCGGAATTCGCGGGACTGTCCCGCAATTTGGAGTGAGTCCCGCGGAGCGGGCTGAAGTCCTGCAAAATCATCTGGCCGGCCATCTCTTCTCCCCCCTCCTCCTCCCAGCTCCGCCCCCGTCTTCGGCTCCTGCCTCTAAGCGCCGGGAAACAATCAGAGACACAGACTGTAGTCAGGGCCGTCTTTAATGCAGGTAAAAACGGGCTGTCATTTTTGGGGTGCCCAAAGCAGTTGCCCCTTGCCCACGCTTGCCAAATGTCATGGCTTTGTCTAAGCTGCTGTCCCGCTGTGCTCTTGTCCCCGGCTGCATTCCGGAAAGCAGAGCCATGGTTGGGACAGCTTGCAGCCATTTCACTCCATGTTTGCTGCCTGCCCACTGTTCACACAGTTTCGCCCCCTATACCTCCCCCAGGTGGGGGGCCCGCCCCGGGTGCCACGCACTGGGGGGTATCGGCCGGTGTCCTGCGGAGGGGGGCGGAGCGGCGGCGGGAATAAGGGGCGGAGCCGCGGTGGAAGAAGTGGGCAGGTCCTCGGCTGGAAGAAGGGGCGGAGCTTCGGCGGGAAGAAGGTGAGTGCCGAAGTGTGTGTGCTGGATAGGAGGGGGATGGGGCAGCTGCATATGAGGAATTCATCTTTCCCTGGCTCCCCGTCCCCTTCAGTGCTCTCCACCCCCCTGGTTTTCTCTGCCCGCCCCCCAAGTGCTACCTGTCCTCCCCACAGTGCTCCCCACCCCCCTGGTTTTCCCTGCCCACCCCCAAGTGCTACCTGTCCCCCCCCCCCGTGCTCTCCACCTCCCTGGTTTTCCCTGCCCACCCCCCAAGTGCTACCTGCCCCCCCCCCATGCTCTCCACCTCCCTGGTTTTCCCTGCCCACCCCCAAGTGCTACCTGTCCCCCCGTGCTCTCCACCCCCCTGGTTTTCCCTGCCCACCCCCCAATTGCTACCTGTCCCCCCCCCCCCAATGCTCTCCACCCCCCTTTTTTTTCCTGCCCACCCCCCAAGGACCCCCTGATATGCGCCCTCCCAACCCCCATAGCGTGTGCCCCCAGGACCCCCTGATATGTGCCCTCCCAACCCCCATATCGTGTGCCCTCAGGACCCCCTGATATGTGCCCTCCCAACCCCCATAGCGTGTGCCCTCAGGACCCCCTGATATGTGCCCTCCCAACCCCCATAGCGTGTGCCCTCAGGACCCCCTGATATGTGCCCTCCCAACCCCCATAGCGTGTGCCCTCAGGACCCCCTGATATGTGCCCTCCCAACCCCCATAGCGTGTGCCCTCAGGACCCCCTGATATGTGCCCTCCCAACCCCCATAGCGTGTGCCCTCAGGACCCCCTGATATGTGCCCTCCCAACCCCCATAGCGTGTGCCCTCAGGACCCCCTGATATGTGCCCTCCCAACCCCCATATCGTGTGCCCTCAGGACCCCCTGATATGTGCCCTCCCAACCCCCATAGCGTGTGCCCTCAGGACCCCCTGATATGTGCCCTCCCAACCCCCATAGCGTGTGCCCTCAGAACCCCCTGATATGTGCCCTCCCAACCCCCATAGCGTGTTCCCCCAGGACCCCCTGATATGTGCCCTCCCAACCCCCATAGCGTGTGCCCCCAGGACCCCCTGATATGTGCCCTCCCAACCCCCATAGCGTGTGCCCTCAGAACCCCCTGATATGTGCTCTCCCAACCCCCATAGCGTGTGCCCCCAGGACCCCCTGATATGTGCCCTCCCAACCCCCATAGCGTGTGCCCCCAGGACCCCCTGATATGTGCCCTCCCAACCCCCATAGTGTGTGCCCCCAGGACCCCCTGATATGTGCCCTCCCAACCCCCATAATGTGTGCCCTCAGGACCCCCTGATATGTGCACTCCCAACCCCCATAATGTGTGCCCTCAGGACCCCCTGATATGTGCCCTCCCAACCCCCATAATGTGTGCCCTCAGGACCCCCTGA
The DNA here is from genome assembly GCF_965119305.1 of Pelophylax lessonae. NCBI lineage: Eukaryota > Metazoa > Chordata > Amphibia > Anura > Ranidae > Pelophylax > Pelophylax lessonae. The sequence continues at coordinate 53,902,783 of NC_138778.1, read as the reverse complement.
TATGTGCCCTCCCAACCCCCATAATGTGTGTCCTCAGGACCCCCTGATATGTGCACTCCCAACCCCCACAATGTGTGCCCTCAGGACCCCCTGATATGTGCACTCCCAACCCCTATAGCTGTGGCTGTGTGTGAGAGAGGCAGAGGCTGGGCGGGATTGCCGTGTGTCTCATTGTAGAGGGGAGTTTGTGAGACTACAATATCCAGCATGTCTATGGAGGAGGAGCTCTCCCCCCTTTTCTCTTCTCCCCCCTTTTTCATCTCTCCTCCCTCCCTTCCCATCCTTTACCCCCCCCTCTGTCCTCACTTCCTCTCTGTCCTTTCCCCCTCTCTCCCCCTCTCTCCCCCCTCCCTCCCTCTGTCATCTCTACCTCCCTCTGTCATCCCTCCCTCTGTCATCCCTCCCTCCCTCTGTCATCTCTCTCTCCCTCCCTCTGTCATCCCTCCCTCCCTCTGTCATCCCTCCCTCCCTCTGTCATCCCTCCCTCCCTCCGTCATCTCTCTCTCCCTCCCTCTGTCATCCCTCCCTCCCTCTGTCATCCCTCCCTCCGTCATCCTTCCTTCCCTCCGTCATCTCTCTCCCTCCCTCCCTCCCTCCCTCCCTCCCTCTGTCATCCCTCCCTCCCTCCGTCATCCCTCCCTCCCTCCCTCTGTCATCCCTCCCTCCGTCATCTCTCTCTCCCTCCCTCTGTCATCCCTCCCTCCCTCCCTCCCTCTGTCATCCCTCCCTCCCTCCGTCATCTCTCTCTCCCTCCCTCTGTCATCCCTCCCTCCCTCTGTCATCCCTCCCTCCCTCCGTCATCTCTCTCTCCCTCCCTCCCTCTGTCATCCCTCCCTCCCTCTGTCATCCCTCCCTCCGTCATCCCTCCCTCCCTCCATCATCTCTCTCTCCCTCCCTCCCTCTGTCATTGCTCCCTCCCTCCCTCTGTCATCCCTCCCTCCCTCCGTCATCTCTCTCTCCCTCCCTCCCTCTGTCATCCCTCCCTCCCTCCATCATCTCTCTCTCCCTCCCTCTGTCATCCCTCCCTCCGTCATCTCTCTCTCCCTCCCTCTGTCATCCCTCCCTCCCTCCATCATCTCTCTCTCCCTCCCTCCCTCCCTCCCTCCCTCCCTCTGTCATCGCTCCCTCCCTCCCTCTGTCATTCCTCCCTCCCTCCGTCATCTCTCTCTCCCTTCCTCTGTCATCCCTCTCTCCCTCTGTCATCCCTCCCTCCCTCCGTCATCTCTCTCTCCCTCCCTCTGTCATCCCTCCCTCCGTCATCTCTCTCTCCCTCCCTCCCTCCGTCATCTCTCTCTCCCTCCCTCCCTCCCTCTGTCATCCCTCCCTCCCTCTGCATTGAAAGGGGTCACGCTGGTTATTCTGCATTAAAGGGGTCACGCTGGTTATTTTCCATTAAAGGGGTCACGTTGGCCATTCTGCATTAAAGGGGTTACGCTGGTTATTCTGCATTAAAGGGATCACGCTGGTCATTCTGCATTGAAAGGGGTCAGGCTGGTCGTTCTGCATTGAAAGGGGTCAGGCTGGTCATTCTGCATTGAAAGGGGTCACGCTGGTCATTCTGCATTGAAAGGGGTCACGCTGGTTATTCTGCATTGAAAGGGGTCAGGCTGGTTATTCTGCATTGAAAGGGGTCAGGCTGATTTTTCTGCATTGAAAAGGGTCAGGCTGGTTTTTCTGCATTGAAAAGGGTCAGGCTGGTCATTCTGCATTGAAAGGGGTCACGCTGGTCATTCTGCATAGAAAGGGGGCACGCTGGTCTCTCTGCATTGAAAGGGGGCACGATGATCTCTCTTCATTGAAGGGGGGCACGGCATGCTGGTCATTCTGCATTGAAAGGGGTCACGCTGGTTATTCTGCATTGAAAGGGGTCACGCTGGTCATTCTGCATTGAAAGGGGGCACACTGGTCTCTCTGCATTGAAAGGGGGTACGCTGGTCTCTCTGCATTGAAAGGGGGCACAATGATCTCTCTGCATTGAAGGGGGGCACGGCATGCTGGTCATTCTGCATTGAAAGGGGACACGCTGGTCATTCTGCATTGAAAGGGGGCACACTGGTCATTCTGCATTGAAAGGGGGCACGCTCGCCATTCTGCATTGAAAGGGGGCACGCTGGTCATTCTGCATTGAAAGGGGGCACGCTGGCCATTCTGCATTGAAAGGGGGCACGCTGGTCTCTCTGCATTGAAGGGGGGCACGCTGGTCTCTCTGCATTGAAAGGGGGCACGCTGGTCCCTCTGCATTGAAGGGGGGCACAGCATGCTGGTCTCTCTGCATTGATGGGGGCACACTCTACCTTGATTACTGAAGGCCCCTTTCACACTTTTGTGACCTCAAAGTCACGCAATTTTTAACAGCGTTTTTTGCCGCAAAGCAATGCCTATTACATTTTTCTGTTTGCGCCCCCCAGAAGGGGGCATTTGGGTTGGATGGAGCCGGGGTGGGCATATGGGGTGGATGGAGGTTGGATGGGTGTTTGGGATAGATAGTGCTAGGGTGGGCATTTGGGGTGGATGGAGCTAGGGTGGGCATTTGAGGTGGATAGAGCTGCTGGGGGCATTTGGGGTGGATGGGGGGGGTGTATGGAGCTGGGTGGGCATTTGGGGTGTATAGAGCTGGGGGTGGATGGTGCAGAGTCTGACCCCTGCATTCTGTACATTACACACTCCTGTCCCCTGCATTCTGTACATTACACGCTCCTGTCCCCTGCATTCTATACATTACATATTCCTGTCCCCTGCATTCTGTACATTACACACTCCTGCACTATATACACAATACTGTACATTAGATACTTCTCACCAAAGTCTTCATTGTCCCCAACAGTTGCTGGTTGCTATGCAGTCTCTGACTATTTTAATGAAGTTCTTCTTTAAGGTAGGCTGAGCAATCAAAGCATATTTTATGAGTACTAGGAAGTCTGGGTTTTGTTTACCCTATCCCTTAAGCCCCTCCCACTGCTAAGCAATTGGCCACACCACTACGCGCGCCGCAGGTTTTGTTTCCTTTTCGGTGTCCCTCATTGCGAACTTCAAAAGTTGGGAGGTATGTGTATTGTTTACCATTGGCGCACTGAATGTGAAAGTCAAAGAAAATCCCAAACTTTGGGTTGTCCCCAGAAAAGTAATAGAGGGGAAATCTGCCAGTGGGGACACTAGGTATGGTGGCCTGGGGGTCCCCCAAAAGATTGCCTTAATTTGCAGCGATTTCCTCTCACTTCCTGTTTTGGCTAAAGGACAGGAAGTGAAGGTAGATCTCCCAATGGGACACAGATGGCAAAAAATAAACTAACAGGGGTTATAACAACCTTCCCGTACTCTATCCAAAATGAGGAAAAAAAGGTTTGCCTATGATTCTGCTTTAAGGTTAATTTTTACTTTTTATACAAAGTCTTCATAGCTGCTTTCTTGGTATTGCTTTAGAGCTATCATATAAAAAATGGAGCAATAATAGGCTTACAGAATTCTCTATGCACAGGTACTGTTAGATAAGATAACACAAGAATAGCAAAGGTCAGTTTAAGCAGAGCTTACATTGTGGTGCCAGTTATTGTTTTATTCGAATAATTCGTCATCAGCTTCTGCATCTACAGCTTCTGCATCTACATCTGTTACATTTATGGTGTGGAAACCCTTAATGGCTGAAAAGTGTTTGGAAGTAAAATGCGCCATAAACTGTCTTGTGCCAGTTCTTGAAGGAGTAATTTCTATCACCACAGTGCGTGTCTCTCTGGGGCCGAGCTCTGGAACTCTAAAAATAAGAGTTAGTTATTAATATTGTGTATGCTACATGTTTTATTTCTGTTAGTAACCACTCTGAATATCAGAGATCTTACTTACTTTTTCTTCATTTTTTTATTGACTAAGCCACTGCCTCCAACAGTCAACATTCCATCACTTAGTTTGGTAGATAAAGGATTTGTATAAGTAACCTCCACTTCCACAGGGTTATTTACTATTGCAATTGCGTGGATCTGTGGGAAAGAAAATAAAACTCTTAAGGAAATACAAGCAGTTTAGATATTAAGTATTAACTCCCCTAGCGGTATTCCCGAGTGTGGCTCAGGGTTCATTTTCAGTACCAAAAGCGGTAACCCCGAGCCACACTTGGGATTACCCCAAAATCTTACTCACCTTCCCTGCGATCCACTCCCCCCCCCCCCCCCGCCGTCCACCCCGTCGTCCTCACACTCTCTCCCCGCTCTGTGCACGCCCGATTGCCGGCACTTGCCTTTCTGATTCCCTTTGCTGCGAGCGTTGCGATGCCGGGCGGTGGAACCGGCGGCAAATTCAAAAGTGTTAATACACCAAATGACATGATCCAAAGCTGTGATCCTAACGGATTACACTGTATCATGCCATTTCACCTGGTGACTTTTCCAGTGCCCTGCCTGTGCTTTTCCAGTGCTTTGTGCCTGGAAATCTTTGAATGACCATGGCATCCAAAAAGCGTTTTTTTTTTTTGCGCAAAAGCACTTTTAGACAAACTGAAAAACAGCGACAGCGAAACTGAGTTACTTGAAGAACTGAGCGATAGCGATTCGTGGGGAAATTCGTCATCAGGTACGGAAAGTGACGACAGCAATAATTCTGATGTCTCTTTCTGGCACATAGCTTGTGGAATTTGGGAAGTATATCAAATGATTCTTCAGAATTTGCAACGGAGCTATGTGCCAGAAAGAGACATCAGAATTGTCACTGTCGTTACTTTCCGTACCTGATGACGAATTTTCCCACAAATCTCTATCGCTCAGTTCTTCAAGTAACTCCGTTTCGCTGTCGCTGTTTTCCAGTTCGTCTAAAAAGCGCTTTTGAGCAAAAAGAAAGCTTTTTGGGCGCCATGGTCGTTCTCAATTTTCCAGGCACAAAGAACTGGAAAAGCACAGGCAGGGCACTGGAAAAGTCACCAGGTGAAATCCTGTGGTGAAATGGCATGACACAGTGTAATCCGTTAGGATCACAGTTTTGTATCATGTAATTTAGTGTATTTACATTTTTGAAATTGCCGCCGGTTCCACCCCCCTGCGTCGCAACGCTCGCAGGGAAGGGAACCGGAAGACAGGTGCCGGCATCGGCCGAGCACACAGTGGGAGGACAGCGGGAGGATGGCGGGGGAGTACAGCGGGGGATTGCAGGGGAAGATGAGTTTTAAAATGTACAGAACAGATTTCCGTGCAAAAAAATGTACCACTTTTAGCACAGAAATCTGGGCATAATCAAACCGCCAGGGAGGTTAAAGTATAGATATATTTATCTTCTGATTCGTTTTGATTTCATCCTAATGCTGGCCACACACAGGAAAGTTCAGATATTTTCAATTTCAATTTTCTATTTAAAGAAAAACTACAGGCATGGTATATTTTTTAGACATGTGTACTACTGAAAATTTTGATTTGTTTAGTTTTAGTTTCATTCGATTTTTTTTTTTTTTTCGTTTATTGGATCATTCGTTATGTTTGGCATTCGTTACTTCGGATCATTCGTAACTTTGCATGCATGCGTATTCGCTCCGTTCCATTCGTTTAGATGCGGCATTCCTTACTTCAGGTAATTTGTAACTTTGGATGCATTTGTATTCATTCCATTTCATTTGTTTAAATACGGCATTGGTTACTTCAGATAATTTGTAACTCGTATTCGTTACGTTCCATTCGTTTAGATACGGCATTCGTTACTTCAGGCTCAGACTCTTCATTCATTCGGACATTGGTGGTTTTATTCCTAATTAACAAATCCAACAAAACAGTGCCACTGACCCACCACACCCTGTCTGGACTGTGGATGGAATGCAGTCTGACACAGGAAAACACACAAGGGAATAAGGAATAAGCTCATTGGCCAGAGATAACACACTAACACTGCCCATCCGAAAATCAAATGAATCCGAATATATCAAAAAGAAATTCGAATGCATTCATCAATTATTTCATTATATTCAGCAATAGCGAATAGTCAGAAAAAACGAAAATACAAAAACGAAATTATCCAAATGTAATCGATTCGTTAAATTTGTAGGTTGAATCGATTTTCGTTCTTTCAGGTTTTTGTATTTTCGTTCTTTCGGGTTTTTGTTCTTTCAGATTTTCGGATTTTTCTGACAATTTGTTCTTGCACAGATTCGTCAAAAGAGTCTTTCGTTAATTTGGATGCTCCTGAATGAACAAATATGCCGAATTTCGTCTGAAAACAAATTTGCAACAAAACGAACTGCACATGTCTAATGCTGGTCCAATGTATCTATGTACATACAATACCTGGTCAATGCCCCTGGAAGCTACAAGTTACTGAAGTAGACACTATTACCCCAGTGATCTCTGCTTCTGGGCCTTAACTGAGATGCTTAGCACAGGCACCATTCAACGATTTTCATTTTCTAAATGAATGCAAAGTTTTCGCTGACTGGAGGAGGTGTAAAGCACCACCCCCCCCCCTTCCACCTCATCCAATCAGAGAATGCTTTGCATCCATTGAGGAGATGCAAAATATTCCCTGAATTGTGCCCGTATAGTATATTAGGTTGAAAAAAGAAAACACAAGTCCATTGAGTTCAACCAAACAAAAAAAACTTGCATCCTCAGAACCTTCCTGCATTTAAATTTAAAAAGAACACTTATAAAGTGTCTGCTATGATTGGGGAAAAAAATAATTTCTGATCCAACTAACCACACAGTTTGTATGGTTAAAAAAATCCTTAATCCTCCTTTTCTCCAGACACAAATGGTGCAAATGCAAAGACTCTAAAGTGAATAACTTTTCACAATTACTATTTATATAATCAAAATCAGTTCAGGCATGATTACAGATTCTCTGTATTTATTTAACAGTTTCTTGGTGTGGACTTATCACGCATGGTTCATTTATTAGATAGCCCCCACCTGTTGAGCCAGAGGTTGCTGGAATAGTGACCCGGACAGGCCCTCTACTGTCAGTACCGGTGTGTGTGGTCATTCTGGCCATAGCCTAATAAGATGCAGCTTTTCAACTACTACCAGGACACTGCAATTACAGTGGGGTGGCACTTCATCTTTGGGCATTTGATGCCTCCAGCTGTACCCCTTTGTTACTAGCAGTACCCTAACGGGATTTAGGGTACCCAACTCTTCTAGGCCTAGTGATGTCAGCCTTGTCATAAGCATCTGAAAAGTCAAGTGCAATTGTTCACTTTTTTCTTCCAAGTTCTTTTATTTTTTTAATCTAGATGTGGTTTTATACTTTTATCCTATGTAGGCTCTGTCATTTGGACCTATGGAACAGGACCAGTTCTTCCATTAAGAAGATCATTTTGCAAGCTTAGACTGATCCACATTATTATGCTGTTTCTAGGTAGTAATGTAAGAGAGAGCTACAATGTAATGCAAAGATTGTACAAAGAAACTTTTAGAATAATTATGTGCTGCTAGCCAATCATGTTTATGCCATTCTAATTTCTTTACCTCAATTTTTAGGGGAGGTCTTTCAATAAATAGTACTTTCCGAACAAGCATTTTCTTTCCACTTTTCAATATGCACAAAGCAACAACTTCAATAAGATTGTGGTTTATGATTTCCTCTTCATATTGTGCGGCATATAGGTTCACTGGGATTTGTTTATCTGTATAAAAAAAATACAATATTAGAGGTCTGAACATTGTACATAATTTACTCTTTCTACTGTAATGAGACAACCTCCATCTGGCTTTGTGACAACACTGAACGTCAAACTGTGCTTCGTCACTCACTTTATCAGGAAAGCTGGCTGTTTGTTGAATGCTGATGCTAATGAGTACTGACTCATACAAGAGTCAGTTGAGGTGCGATGACGTCACCGGGTGACATCATGCCCCTTAGTTATTTAAGAACTGCCTGCTATAAAACGGCAGGAGCCTTTGTGAAGTGGAGAACTGTTTTTTTTTTTTTGTAAGGGTCGACGGTAGCGGCAGACATCGTGATTGACGATGCATCTACTTCAAGAGCATTTATTTTTATGTTTGTTTTTTTTAATAAAAGACTTGTCAAAAATTGCCTCCTGTGTTTTTTTACACTACACTTTTTTTTCGGGTAAAAAAGTAGGGATACTATGTAACCCATACTCATTCACATGGGGGGCCAAGATCTGGGGGCGCCTTTGTTAAAGGGGGTTTCCAGATTCTGACAAGTCACCCCCTGCACCCCCACAACCACTGGGCCAGGGTTGTGGGGAAGAGGCCCTTGTCCTCATCAACATCGGGACAAGGTGCTCTGGTGGGAGCAGAACCCCTCCTGCCCAAAACGCCCCCCCCCCATGTTGAGGGTGGTATGATTCAGGAGGGCGGCAGCACTTGCTCGTCTCCCCTCTTGCCTGGCATGCCGGGTGCATGCTCGGATAAGGGTCTGGTATGGAGCGTGGGAGAACCCTACGCTGTTTTAAAAAAAAATGGCATGGGGTCCCCCATACCAAACCTGACCAAACCTGAAGGGCCTGGTATAGACTGGGTGGGGGAGACGCCCGCACAGTTTTTTAAAAAAAAGTTTTTTAATGCCAGCATTCTTTTTTTTACATTCAGCTGTCAGCACGGAATCCCGCTGATAGTTGATGAATCATTGGTTTTTAAGGAGGTGGTGGCTGCATGTTCCTTAAAGGAGTTGTAAAGTCAGGAAGGCTTCTTATCTTAATGCATTCTATGCATTAAGATAAAAAGCCTTCTGTGTGTAGCAGCCTCTCCAGCACCCCCCAATACTTACCTGTGCCCCTCTCTCTCCAGTGATGTCCATGAGTCCCTCCGCCATCCAGGACTCTCCCTCCTGATTGGCTGAGATACAGCCGCAGAGCCAACCGTCGGCTGGGATCAGCTGATCGGATTGTGCAGGCACGCCCCCTACCCAGAAGCGCTGATCACGTACCAGATATGTGATCCAGTGCACAGCAGTCGCCCTTTCACAGTAAATGTGTGTGGGCCAGTCTGCAAGCAGTTAAAGGTCCAGTTGACCTCTAGTCCATTTACATTGTTTTCTATCAAGACTTGATGATGGGGGCGCTTTTAAACCCCTGAAATGCATTGGCTACTCTTTGGATTGTCCCCCTGACTTTTATTGGAATAAAGATGTAACTGTACATCTTAGCAGTGGTGTGGCACTTCAATTTGCATTTTTGTTACATTATACTACAAGACAAGGAGACCGCGAGGAGCCTCTGGGGTGTATAAACAGTTTGCCTGGGAACCAGATTATTTACACGTCAATACTTAAAACCATGATGACCTTATGGGTTGGGTCCAGTGCTATTTTTCCACTTTCATTAACTAATAGTTTATTGCTGTCTGTGTTGTAAAAAACTATTGAAGCTCACTCTCTGTTTAAAAAGAACAATGTTGCTTTAAAAAACTTACAAATCCATTATTTCTCCTTACCAATACACTTGGTCAAGCCATGATAAAGGGAAACTTCAAAAACCCCTGAAATGTTTTGGCTGTTTCCAACTTTATATAGTTATGGTAGAACAAATTGCTTCTGAACTCTGAGAACATTGGTAAGATGCTATTGTGTCTTTTAAATCCCCAGCAGCTGCAGGCAGTGTTAAGCAATTCATCCTCAAAGTGCACTGCAGAAACTCCAAAGTTTATTTTTTTCAGGAGCTAAGCGCACCTTGCTCCCCTTTTCCAAACTCCCGCTCTGTACTTACATTAGAAAATAGAAGGCTGGAAGGCTGCTGAGTCAGTGCTGAGAGGTAGGAGCTTGGTGAGCTGAGTTCCAAAGAAAATAACTTGAACATGTGCTTTTGCAATGAAATTGAGGATACATTTCTCCACAGTGCCTGCAGCTACAGAGGTTAGGGATGGCCTTCTAAATAGCAAATAATCACTTCAAAATGCAGGAAAAGGTTGCCATCATCCCTCCTATACACATTTTCTGTACAAAACCTCTTCTGGGGATTTTGTAGGCAACCAAAGAAAAAAATATATATACATATATTTTTTTTGTTAAAAAAGTTTTACATTACACATAATAAAAGCCCCTCCCTGTGGTTTGGGAGTGTTGAAAATAGTTGATTAAAAGCTACTTAGGTTTACTTAAAAGGGGCTAACTTCAGCGCTTGCCTCAATACTCAAAACCATAAGTAATGCAAACTAATAAAAAGTGCTAATAATGCATGGATAAACCATTTTGAAAGTGCTCCATGTCAAACATAAATAAATAGCAGCAAAATGTGTTATATAAACATGTGCAAATGTGCATATATATTGTGTTAAAGTGTTCAGTACTTGTAAAATAAAAGGATTAATATCTTTTATAGCGAATTGTGCAGAATAATGATCACAAAATAGTCCAGTAAACTTGATAAATAGTCTTGTGCAAAAAAGAGGGTCAACATCACATGATTGTGCTCCACGTACTGTGGTATATACAGTTGGTGTTTGCTGTCATAGAAGTGAACCCTCTCAGTAAACCTCCAACTGGAATCCTCCAATGCGTTTCAAATGTCAGTTTACAATACTTTCTTCCTCAGGAAAGTACCACAATCATAGTCACATGTGATATAATTTATAGCCCCCAGAACCAAGCACAGACCCCAGGCACGGAGAAGAGGAAAGCAGAGTGCACCTCGATATAACGGAACTGAGACATTAATCCAGCTTTAAGATAAAAATGCTCTCCTTTCCACAAGTGTTCTGTTATATGTCGATTAGGACTATGTTTGAGCTTTAAACTTGAAATCCTGAAACTTTTTTAACAAAAAATATATACAGTATGTATATACATGGGCGTCCGTAGGTAGGGGCAAGGGAAATCTCAACTTCCCCTTTAAAGTGGTTGTTAAGCCACTTTATACCATCCTGTCTGGTCTGTTTATTAATCCTGTGTGCCCCTGTGTCTGTTTTTAAAAAAAATAAGGCGTTCTTTACCAGTTTTCAGAGCGCCGAGCACTGCTCATGTGATCCATCAGCTCTCTCCTCTCCCCATCTGAGAGCTGCCTGCAGCAGGTGGGGCTGAGGATTCCTCACTGTCGTCAGTCGGGAGGGGAGGAGGAGGGGGAGAGGAGGGGAAAGGCAGCGGGTCACGTGAGCGGTGATTGGCGCTCTGAAAACTTGTAAAGAATGGCTTATTTTTATAAAACACATACACAGACACAGGGGCACACAGAATTATTAAACAGACTGTAGACATGATAATAAACTTTAAAGCTTCATTCACATGTCAGCGTATCGATCGCGGGCAGAATCACCGCAATTCTGCCCGCGATCCGGAAATCATTGCAAATCGAGGGACGCCTGTGCGTTGCCTGTGATTTGCAATAGCACCCCAAACGCTGTGCGATGTTGCCGTGATTTGTGCCTGCCGAATTGCGGTAACATCGCGCAAAAAAAATTGCGGGACGCATGACGCCCCAAAGAAGCTCTTGTACCTTTTTTGGGCGTCATGCGTTCCGCAATTTTTTTTTGCGCGATGTTATCGCGATTCGGCAGTCGCAAATCGCGGCAACATTGCACAGTGTTTGGGGTGCTATTGAAAATCACGGGCAACGCACAGGCGTCCCACGATTTGCAATGATTTCCGGATCGCGGGCAGAATCACAGCGATACGCTGACATGTGAATGAAGCCTTAATGAAACTACAGCAGCAGGAGGTGCACTGAGACAGGAGTAGACAGGCAGGGAGGGAGGGGGGAAAGAGGACAAAGGAGGACAGAAGGGCTGCGGATGACAGAGGCACGTAAACTGACCACAGTGTCAGGGCTAAGCAGCCATGGTATACTGTGGTCAGTTTACAGAGGGGAGGACATAGCCAGGCAGGATCAGCCAGGTATTTTAGGTGATACGGGAGGGGGGGCAATGAATAGTCTAGCCACAGGTTCAGTCCACAGGTTGGTACAGTATAGCCTGGGTAAACTTGTTTTAATTTTAAGTAACCTTAGGAAGAGTAGATAATTCTATAAGGTTTTTATTACTGTCCGTGACCCCTTCTTGGAGAGTTATCTGATCCCTGCGACTGGAAGTGGGGTCAGATATTCCCAGTCAGAACACAGATTGTGAATAAAGACATAATAAAGGCTCTATCCATTCAAAGCTCTGTCCAAAATGTTGGCTGAAGTTGGGCTTTAAGTGCAGTTCCATACATCCCACATCAATGTTTCAGAAAGTGGCTTTTACAGTATGGAGTAAGAATGTCCTGCAAGATAGAAGGAAGTTCGAGTCACTTCCTCAAGAGTCATTAGAGTCATTTCTTCAAGATTAGCTTAGAAAGACATGGTGAGGGGCAAGAAGGAGTGTGTACGGATGGGAGGAGAACAGAAGAAAGAGAAAGGAGAAAGCAAGAGAGCAAGTAGCTGAATGTAGGGTACTAAGTGGAAATATCACGACATCGACATGGTTATGTGACCTTGGGCAATGCAGTGATAACAGGGACTGCAATACCTGTCATGAATCCGAACACTATAGAAAATGGAAATCCCACACTAATAGTAGCAAGGTAATTTCTGGTGGCACCATAGCCAAATAAACAACAGAAGACTGGGAGATAGTTGCCTGTATACATTACATATCCTAATTTTTGACTGGAGTTAATTCATTAAAGATATTTTTAAATATGAAACAATGTTACCTTTCTTGGGTGCCAGTGTAAGAGATGTCTGATCTGAAAATAATTCACATATTGGCTTGCCAGTGTACTCAATAGAAGATGAGCTTAATTTTACATTTATATTTTGAGTCTTTTTGCCAGTGTTCACCAGGGTTAGAGTTAGACTTATATCGTCACCAAATGCCGTGGATGACGTCAGCTTAAATTTCCCTTCAATGTCCAGCTTTTCTTTCACAGTTTCAGCTTCATCAAGGTCAAATTCAGTGTTCCTCTTTTTGCGACGTTTCTTTCCAATGCCTCTTTTGCTAAGGCCATCCTTATTAATGATACCCATTTTCATCAGCTTTTCACGCGCTTTTAGGTAAATAGCTCTTTCCTCGGGTGATCCTAAAACAGAGCATCAATCATATTTCTTAAAAAAATATTATTGTAGCTTTTTTTTTTCTTCATCTGCACATTTTTCATACATTACTATTATATTTTGTAATATATAGTGCCACCATCTCTGTGGTGCTGTACAGGAGCAAGGGTCCTGCACACAAGAGCTTACAGTGTTTATGAATAGGGGGAAGAATAATAGTTAAAAATGTATATGCTGATTCCTCCAGGATTAAATAGTATTCAAAAGTTGACAATGCAGATTTTAATGGCAGCCTCTGTTTGGCAACTGAGAGCAAATATATATATTGTACCTGGTATTTTTGGGTATGATAAGCATGCGGTTTACGCCCCTTCCTCTCTTGTGACAGCAATTGTGCTCTGTTATTGGTCCAGTATTGTCACATATGGGGTTATTTACTAAAACTGCATGGTGCAAAATCTGTTGCAGCTGTGCAAAGAAATCAATCAGCTTCCAGGTTTTATTGTCAAAGCTTAATTGAACAAGCTGATGTTAGAAGCTGATTGGTTACCATGCACAGATGCGCCATATTCTGAGTGCACCAGTTTTAGTAAATCTACCCCTTGGTGACAGAGGGAGTCCTGTTAACCCTGTTTAGGCTACCAGGTCTGTCATCCTCACTTACTTGGGTATTAAGATTTTTCAACAAGCGTGAGCACATACTGTATAACTTGAACCTGGCATTTCATTGAGCAAATTTTTAAGATAATTTTTTTACAGCGGCACTAGAAAAAGTATTGGAGAGACACAAAGAAAAGTGGGAGGATCCCCTTAACCACCTGCCTACTGGGCCCCTTCACCTGTTCATACTTTGAACTGTACCCATATGAAATTTGTATAATTTTTTTTCACACAAATAAAGCTTTCTTTTGGTGCTATTTATTCACCAGTGGGTTTTTCTTTTTTTGTAAGAAGACCAAACCTTTTGAAAAAAAAAAACTTTTTTTCTTAGTTTCTGTTATAAATTTTGCAAACAGGTAATTTTTCTCTTTCACTGATGTGCACTGATGAGGCTGCACTGATGGGCACTAATAGATAGCGCTGATGGGCAATGATGAGGTGACACTGGTGGGCACTGATGAGGGGGCACTGATATGCGGCACTGATGGACGGGCACTAATAGGCAGCACTGAAAGGCACCTATAGGCAGCACTGATGAGGAGGCACTGATTGGCAGCCCTGATGGATACTGATGGGCAGCACCGATGGGTACTGTTGGGGCTGCACTGATAATCAGGACACTGATGATCAGTGTGGATGTCCCCTTTCACACTAGCCCATTACCAGCTCTCTCTCTCCTCACGCTATGAGAGGGTGAGGAAAGGAATGCCGATAACCGACAAGTGTGTTTACATGTGATCAGCTGTGATTGGACACAGCTGATCACGTGGTAAAGAGCCACTGTGATTGGCACTTTACCCCGATTTGTGATCACAGAATGCGCAGCGTGCAGGGGGTTTTGGGAGGACATCAATAGACGCCCTCCCAGAACTGGAAGACCACGCTGTAATGTGTACATGTTTCAGTGGAAAAAAACTCGCTGTAAAATGTGCAAATTTTTCCAGCATGGACAAAAGTCCTTTACACATAAAGGGAAAACTTACCAGTTCGACAATTTCCACAACTGCTCCACCGACCACGTCATTTACTGTCTCACCTGCCCCTGCCATCTTTTGTATGTAGGGCAAACTATTTGCCCCTTGAGACAACGCTTCTGTCGACATAGACGTTTTATAGAGACAGGAAGCGATAAGCATAGTGTGCCCCGCCATTTTTTAGAATTTCATCAACGTTCCACCTCGGACCTACGGGTCTGGGTGTTAGAATCTATACCCAATAACCTACCTGCAGCTGAATGTTTCACATTGCTTTGTGAACGGGAAACATTTTGGATTTACACCTTAGATTCCCTTAGCCCTAATGGGTTGAATGAAGAATTAGACGTCAATACCATTGTATAACAGCCTTATTTATCCCTTGTATACTTCTCCTCTAATGTTACCATTTATCATTTCAGGTTTCCCCTCTCTTTTTCATTGTTAGTCATTCAAATTTCTCCCATTAATTTGTAAGTATTTTGTCCGCCCTCCTCCTTCCACACCCCAACCCCCCCTCCCCCCCATCTCTTTCTCCCCCTCCGCCCCCCCCCCCACACACCCCTCTCTTCCCCCTGTGCCCCCACCCCCACCAACCCTACATAACACAACCCCCCCCCAACCCCCCCCCCTCATATATCTAATATAATATATATCCAATTTATTTAATAATCATTTATTTAATAATTAATTTTTTTTTATCTTTTTTTATATGCCCAGCAGCCATGTATCGCATCTTCATCATCCATGATGTTCTTGTTTTTTTTTTTTTGTTTTTTGTTATTATCTGTTTTTTTTTCTTTTTTTTGTTCTTTCTGGTATGGTTAGGATCTGTTTATATCCACCATGACCAGTACTGTATACCCTCGAACATGTTGTACTGTACTATACATTCATTTTGTATATGGTCGCACTAGCTTAATTCATATATTTACCATGGTGTGTCTAGTCACATATTTCCATGCATTGTTGCCATATCTGCCTATTGTCCTTTTCTAAGTGACCCCTTAATACTTCTATTTCCTCACAACATTCCCAGTGTCTGTATTAATCAGCCCACAGTGTTGCCCTTTTAAGTACTTGTTGCCCTGTTTAATTGTCCGGGACACGCCCCCCAGCATTTGCATATAAAAGACACTCTCTCTCCCTATGTTATTCACTTCAACTGAAGAAGGGGTGCGCATGCCCTGCCCGGGCCCTCGTGCAGACTCCGAAACGCATCTTGAAGCTCCCTCAGCCATCTTGCCAGTTTCCTGCTGCTGACGTCAGACGCCTTCTGCATCTTTCTGATCTCCCCGATCGCCCAGACGCACACAGCCAGCTGGTCTGGCACTCTGTACCTGAGGCACCCTGGATTGTGTGGACCCCTCTCACCATCGTGGAACCGTTTTGGACCTGATAGACGCTTTTATCCTTAATTTACAACCATACCATGTTCCCCACATCCCACCAGGAGATATTGCCACGATACCAATGAGAAAGTATTTATATACCCATAAGCTATTTACTGTACCTATAGGTAAGCCATATTATAGGCTTACTGTACCTATAGGTAAATGTCAACCATGGAAGTTTACTCCCACTTTAGGATCCTGGAAAGCATTGAAAGGTCAACTAACAAAAATGGTATCTACTGCATATCTAAGCATCTACTGGTAGCATGTATGTGTGCTGGAGTGCAGATCCCACTGGTGGCATGGATTATGCTGAGTGAGCTATGGGTGCTGGAGTGCAGGTCCCCCTGGTGGCAAGGACACTGGGGATTGATATTTGTGTGCTGGAGTGCAGATCCCACTGGTGGCATGGATTCTGCTGAGTGAGCTATGTATGCTGGAGTGCAGATCCCACTGGTGGCATGAACAATGGAGAATGAGATATACAGTCAGGTATAAACTGTTGTAATTCCTACACCTTTCACCTGATTTGGATGTAAATACCCTCAAATTAAAGCTGAAAGTCTGCAGTTAAAGCACATCTTGTTTGTTCCATTGCAAATCCATTGTGGTGGTGTATAGAGCCAAAAAGATTAGAATTGTGTGTTGATGTCCCAATATTTATGGACCTGACTATATGTATGCTGGAGTGCACATCCCACTGGCAACATGGATACTGGGGAGTATGATGTGTGTGCCGCACTGCAGATCCTAATGGGGGTATGGATAGTGAAGACTAGGCAGTGTGTGTGTATTGGAGTGCAGAATTCATTGGTTTCACTGGTAGTGGGAAAAGGGCTGTGCATGCTGCAATGCAGGTCTAACTGGTTACATGGATACTAGGGAGTGAGTTGAGTGCTGGAGTGCAGACTTAATTGGTAGTTGCCTGGATGCCATGCTAATTAAATGGTTTCAATGCTTTCGACCTACTGATCTGAAACTTATGCAACTCAGGAACTTTGACTTCACCCTGACTTCACTAATTGCATGCTTGCACAATATTTAAGAAGGATGTAAAGCCAGAGGAAACTAGCATTCCCCATATTTCTCTATCAAGTTCCTAATAACAAGAATTTACAGCTTATTCTGTCAGTAGTTATAAGGAAGGTGATCTGTTAACATAATTTTGTGCCATTTATTCAGCTATGGTTGTTAGCCAACAGTGACTCTTATTTGTTCCAGTTACCTTCTGGGTACTTATAGCTTTCTGTTATGTCTATTCTTTCATCGCTTCCTACAGCCTTTGTACTAATGTTTTTCCCAATTTGCTCAATGTCGGTGTACACTTTCTCCTTCACATCTTTGTCATAGTAGATCCAAGTGTTACGGTCAGCATTCACTTCGGAGAAGATAAAGGGGCCATCATGGTTCAGGTCAACTTCTCCTTCTTTAATAGCATGTACTGAGGCCGGCCCACAACAGTGAATGCCTAAAATTAAGAGGACACAGTGAGATGCCAATTTATCACAATGTTACACTAGTAACTGCAACCATAGGAAACAATTATTCTTTTGTATAAATGGTACCTTTTGATGGTAACATTGTGAACTTCAGCATGTTCAGGGAAGGATCACAAACATAGCGTTTATTATATTACTTGAATAAAGAGCCTGTTTTCGGGGTTTGTTCCAATAAACACATTGTCTCTCATTGTTCTAAAATACATGATTATACAAGGATAAGTAAAGGCAAGAGCTGTTTCATCCACCTTCTTTTTTTCTTATGTAGCCTGGTACTTTACTGGCGAAGAGAGGCAGTAGCAGCCCCACTTTATCTGTTGCTTCCTCTGTCTGTGTGCCCACAAAGGACTTCTATCTACACACAGTTCTAGCAGAGGCTTTTACTGTAGAACTGCAATAGCCAGAGCAATCTTGCCTCCATTCACTAGAGGGACACATGGATTACAAGAGACCTTGAGAAATATTATGGCAGATTGTGTAAAGTTTAGTTTGCAGGAAGGACACAGCTATACCAAAGAGTGGCTGGAAAGATTGGAAGATGGAAGTGATTTTCCTGGGTTGAAGAAAGAAGAACTATCTCTTTCTGCTGGAAGACTAGGCTGAGAAAGATTGAAACCTACCGGAGAGCAGTGGAGGCAGATTGGACATTATTCTATAACCCCAGGAGTGAGATTAGAACCTCAAAGAGACTGTAGTGCAGTTAAAGGGCCTGATGCTGAGGATGCCACCAGAGAATGCTACAGAAACCCCCCCTGCCTGACCAGTAAAAATAGAACCTTAGCTGACACAGAACTGATGAGCAGCTGGGGCCAACCATAAACTAGTTTACCAGCAGAGACACAGTTTTCTGGTTAGAAACACAGGACCATTGTATGAATAGACTCATAAAGGGAAAATACCCCAAGCACTCTAATGTAGAGTCCAGGGGCCCTAACTAGCTGGCCAGCAGAAGGTTTAGAGCAAGAGTACTATTGAGTACAGACTGTTGCTGGGGTGATCACCTATAGGCCATGTTACTAGTTAGGGTTACCTACTGTATAACTCAACCTGCACTACTCACATTTCCTCCAGAGCTGTCAGTAATCTATTTTCACCACATGATGTCCCGTTAGATGTCTGGAGGACATACTGTGAGTCAACACTCATGGCGCCAGGTAATCACCATGTAAAACTGCAGCGAGCAGTGCTGACACAGTCTTTGCTGAAGACTGACCAGCCTGGAAAAATTTCAAAGTTGAAGAGAATCCTGTGGCATCACATATGACCAGCCTAAAGACTTCAGAAAAGATGAGTGGGTGCCTTCAGGGAACATAAGGGGGCACTGGGGGGACGAGGGAGTAGGAAGCTTAAAGTTTGGCTTTAAAAACTCACCTCCGCTTAATTCTTGTGGTGTCGCGTCCAGTACCTGCCATCCTCCATAACTTTCACCTAACTCACTTCTTGTGAACCAGCTCTCATTCCAAACATGGTAGTTCCTGCAGAAAATCCAGATAAAATAGGGAAAAGCTAGGTTCATATTTTCAGGCACAATTTAAATGTTCATAATAAATAAAAACCTTTTCTATTCTCTTTTCTGTCCAAACCATCCCAATGTGCTTTTCTCTCACTTACCTAGTCCATGGCAGCCTTCAATCTGCATCTCTCTGTTCAAAATTTGAAAAAGTGCATTCTTAACCTTGATTTCCTTTAGCATCATGTGATCATCCAGAAAACGTCTTATCCCATCATGCACTGCCTTACTGCATCATGGGATAGGGCTCATTTTACTTCTCTGGACCACATCACCCTCATTACTACACCACCTCTTTTTTAATTCCATCCACTTTCCTAATTCTTTCTTTAAAGTGGCCATACACTCTACAATCTGATTGTACAATCTCCTTTAGTTCTACTGTCAACTATGTAGTGCAAGAGACTGCCTGATTTGATACAAATAGAATAGATTGTTCAGTTGGGCCACCTATTCCATAGTTTGGGAAATCTAAAGGAAATTGTACAGAGATTGTAATGCCAGATTGCATCGTCTATGGCTAGGTTTATACAAGTATGTGGTAGGGAGTGGGTGGAGATACTCAGCTGTCATTGTTCTTTTGTAAACACAGCAATTTTACTTTTAGGCCCCATTCACACAGTCTAGTGGGAGCGCAATTTTTTTTAGTGCATTTATCCCCCAACATGCATAGGGCAGCCCATTGATTTAAATGGGTTGTCCTACACGCAACAAACGTGAGAAAGTAGCTTATTGAGCATTTTGGCGTGTTGAGGTTTGCATGTTTTTTCCTGCGCATTTCGTTAAGTTTGTCAAGCATTTTTGTGTGTGGAAAAATGCTTGTTTATTTCTACGTTTGGGGTTCCATGTTTACAAACTTCTAGGGACACATTTCTCCTTTTTTCAAAACTAAAGCTCTACTCCACCTAGGCTGTTATGTGATCGCTCAGCTTCTGCACACTCTGCCAAATGAATAATATATGCAAGAAGAAGGTTACGTACAAAACAATCGGTCAGCAGAGGAAGACACTAGCTATGTATTGAGGGAGAATGCTCATAAATTTTATCATCTAATTGCACAATGTCTATACAATTTCCTTTAAAGTGTATGTCAAGCCACGAAGATATGTTTTTTTATTTTGATAGCATGGAGAAGTATCATTCATAACCCATTTCTAGTTTTCACTGTGATCAGGGGCTCCATTAGAAAGGTTTTTAGTTTCTGTCCTGGATTTCCCAGAAAGGAATTGAGGTAAAACTTGCAACAGGGACTAAGACAGAAATAAAAATCTGTCAGGAGTTCTAGCCTTCCCCTATTCTACTAAAAGCTTTTTTTATTTCTGTCTTTGTTGATGTTGGAGAGTTACCATTGCTTCCTAAAACAATGTCAGCAGGACAGGAAATAACAGGATAGCTCTCTAATGGAGCCCCAGATAACAGTAACAACTCAATGGGGGTTCTAACCCTTCCTTACTCTATGCAAAACTAACTAAAAAGGTTTTGACTGGATGTATATTTTAAAGCCTAATCTTAGTCAAAAAAGGGTTTTTAAAAAAATCAGCACATGGGATATTACTTATAGTCAATGTGATGTGTCCATTGTGCTGCTGTGAAATCTTCCTCCTCCAATCCCCCGCCGCCATAATCGTCTGGTACCACGAGGGATAACATTGCTGAGGGACCTGGCATATGCACCCATCAACACTGCTGACTATGCCCATCCTTTCCACCTCCTCCTCCATTCAAAGAAGTTGTACTATAGCTTTTATGGAATACTATTTATAAATCGGACATGGGGCGGGTCAATGAAAGGCCAGATGTTTTTTGATTAATAGAAGCTATAATATAGCTTCTATTAATGGAGGTCAGGTAGGAAAGGGCGGGTATAGTTGGCATTCTTGATGAGTGCGTATGACAGGTCCCTCAGTTCTATTAACCTGTGTGGCACCAGAACATTGCGATGGCGGGGGATCTGAAGATGCAAAATTTAAAAAAATCTGCAGCCAGTAGCACAAGGGACATGTTGCAGTGAATGTATTTTCCCTTATGCTTATTTTTGTTTTTTAAACCTTTTTTGACTAAACTTAGGCTTTAAGGGCTCTTTCACACGGCCGCTCCGTGTGAGAGCTCCGCTGCGGTCCTTTTTTTTCCACGGAGCGGATGACATTTCTGTCATCCGCTCCGTATGCCCGCATATCATCCCATCCGTTTGCGGATGATATGCGGACATAATGTAAGTCTATGGGGGTTTGCGGATGTCAGCGGATGACACCGCTGACATCCGATTTTCCTTGTTTCCGTTTTTTGAACGGAACAAAAATAGGGTTTTGTTCAGTTCCAAAAAACGGAACAGAACTGACAGGAAGAAAATCGGATGTCAGCGAATGGTATTCCGCTGACATCCGTAATGCCATAGACTTACATTATGTCCGCAAATCATCCACAAAAAAATAGGATGATTTGCGGACATACGGAGCGCCCGTGTGAAAGGGCCCTAAGTGTTTTAACAGATATGCAATGTAAGGGCCTATATAAAAAATAATTTTAATTTATATTCAGCCGGAACCTTATACTATATACTGTAGCATTTGGGTAGACTATATTGTGCTTGCATGAGGGCACTTGTACAGAAGGTAGGGAAGTAATGCCTCCTTGCTTGTTCGTGTAAAATAAGATAGTAAGCAAATAGCTTATCTTTAGCCATCTAGTGCTTAACACGTGAACGTTATGTGTCATTGCCAACCTGTTCTATTGCATTATTTTTGCAATAAATCACAGGGCTTGGATTGTTTTCCTGAGTCAGTTACTAAACAATGTTATAGCATTGAGGAATGTTCACAAAGGAGAACATTAATTGACATTGGCAAAGGGGCGTACTCTGAAACATGTTATCCTGGCAACCAGCGTGATTCCCTGGCGTGTCCCAGTCTGAGTGTCCCAGTCTACGTCACTTCCCGCAACATCTACCTCCGGTGACGTGGATTCACCCGTCTCCTTGCCGCAGCCGGTTTCATGTGTTTCTCACCACTATCCCAGTGGTCACTCTGAGGCAGCCCTTCTAAATCACTACTGATATCTGTATCAATCATGGCAGTGCACATTTCATCAAGGTGGGGTCAGTCTAGCGCCCTACAAGGCTGTTGTTTTGGTTCACGTATATGTGGGGCTGGTTTCTGTGCAGAGTCCAGTGTTTCTGTTCAGCAGTTAAGGTGCAAAATTTACCTTTAAATTGCGCCTAAACCAGACTGAAAAATGCACCAAACCCTTTTTTAATTTGCACTGCAACTGGCCTGCATTTATGTGAACCGACTCTAGGAAAGGCTGGTCTAGTTCACATATATGTGAATCAGATGCGGTTGAAAATGCGTCCGATCTGCATATGTGTGAACCAAGCACAAGGAACCGTTGAGTTTAATGGGCCTTCCTAGCTTTTCTGTTTGTGATCTGGTCCCAAAACACTCACCGACCAACCAACAGTAATCAAATGACTGACGTCCATGCTGTCAGTCTTATCTTGCTGCTATTATTGGCTCAGTATCCAGGAGAGCGAGGGATAGGGTTTACAAGATACCCAAACAAAGAAAAAATGTCTCTGCTGAAATAAAAATACTTTTAGCTTCTCTCATGGACCAGTGGTGTACCTTTTAGCTGAGACCAGCAATTCTTCAATGTGTGCCTTTAATGCCTTTGCACACATTTAAAAAATCATCTTAGGCCTGAAAATAAGGTAAAACTCCCAAACATTATATTGTATGAACCCTGGAGAATTAAATGGGGGGTAGTTTACACTTAAGTTAATTTAAGGAGCCTTAAAATTGCATGCACCCATGAAGCGACAACAAACTTCAGTATACAAATAAGACATTAAGGGTCTATTAGATCCCTGATGTCCCATGTGTGATACACTGAAGCTACTGGAGTGGAGATTGCTCTCCATTACCTTCTTCCTAGGCCTCTGTAACAGTCAAATCCAGAAGTAACATAAAGTAAGTTATATAATAGTGATCCTGTGAGATACTATGTCTTTAAAACTGCAGCCTGCACTAATCACTCCCCAATCAGTTAGTGTGAAAGACAAATAGTAATCATTAAAAGTGCTAATACATAAATTAATTCACTGAATTCTGAAGCTGATTAAATCTTGCCAGGCAGCAGGCCTGAGAGGCAAAAAAAAGGACTCCTTACAGTGGACCTCCCATCTAGACAAAGTCTGGAAGGCAAATACCCTCTTTGGAAGGACTCCCCTAATATTTATCTCGAACCCCAGCCCACATCACTGGCAATTATTTTCTTAGTGATTTGCCCAGGTAAGATAAATATTTGTAAGTCATATTATTGTAAGTCATATGTTCTGAGCTTAGGAGATGCCTAACAAATGTAGAGAAAACAAAAACATACAGAGCTCAGGAAGCCTACCTAGATGCCCACTAAATTTAGACCAGTGTGACTCCTACTGTCTAGGACTTGGCTCTGAATCTTCAAGCTGGGTCTGGCAATGTCTCTTCTTACTTAGCCATTTGAGATGCTGGACAGCTCCCTGGACAATTCCTTGAATTAACTTGCATTGAACTTTGTTTCTCTTGAACCTTGAAATCTTTGCTCCTCCCATTTAAGCCTAAACTTCCTATTTAGGCCATGCTTTTGCATTTCCTGTTTACTAGATTTCTTTTGCTGTCTCCAGCCAATTTCTTCCTCTTGTCACTGCTGCTGGCATCTGTTTCCCCGCTATCACTCGTTACAGACCTTTGGCTTGTTCCTTGACTACGCCTTTGCTTGATCCCAACCTGCGAGCACTTGTTACCTATCTTTGGCTTGTTTACTGACTTCTGCTTCATCCCTACCTGCTATATATGCTACTGGACCCTGGCTTGCTCACCTCCTGGTAGCGTGATCATGAGGACCACAAACTGGTATTAACACATAGCAAAAATCATCTTCACTATCAGGAGCTCTGGTGAATAATGGTTAGTGCAATACAGAAATTGGAATGCTTTTCTTTAGTAGCGCATGGGAAAGCTAGAACTACTGTCAGATTTCTAATTCTTTATGTTTTGCTTTGCAGATTTTCCTTTACTTCCAGATTGGTAAAACTATTGGAAACAGAACAGGAAGTGAGGGTAAATTGCGCTAATAAAAAAACTAGAAAATAACTTGGCTTAGGATATGCTTTAAATTGTCTTAGATATAAGCAGTGCTTAATAGGGATAATTGAACGGTTCGGGTCGACCATCGGTTCGGCCCGAACATTGGCTGTTCGAGGTTCGGCCGAATTTAGAACTTTTTGCCCAAAAAGTTCGGAATTCGGCAACCAGAACCGACCAAAAGGCAATGGGACAGGAAATGGGCTTTAAAAGCCCATGATTGGACCAGAACCATTAGCAAAAGCCAATTGAGGGGGCAGGAGAATGCTAGGAATGTGATTGGAGTGACTAGGGGGTCCCTAGGCCAATCATTAGTGAATACGCCCCCCAGTATATAAGATAGCCCCCGCCAAATTCCTAGCATTGTTATACAGGACATGGAAGAGAGTGGAAGCAGTTCTGTTAATTTTACTTTAAAAGTGTCATTTAGCATTTATTAGTGTGAGGAAAAGGATATCTAGTGTAGTTAGAGTGTTCTTTTACACTTTAGTTAGCTTCAAAAATTTAGTTTCTGTAGGGAAAGTGTTAAGTGCCAGGGTGACCGTAATGTAGTGTAGGGTGAACTGACAGTGACTGCTATGGCAGGGTGACTAAACCCTTCCATAGCAGGGTGACCGCTATAGAGAAAAGCTAGTTTCTCTCAAGTCACATTCAGATCACTAATATGGCTTCGCTCCCGTCAGCATTCTTTATGCTGCAGGCGTTGCTAGTGCTTTTTTGGAGGACATGTTTGGAGTCAGACATGACATCTGAACATGTCTATAGGGGTATATATACACACCCATGTATGTATATATACACCTAGACATATATAGGTGTGAAAGGAGCAGAAAAAACTACTTGCGCTAATGAAATAATTAACACCAATATAGTTACGCTCCTATCACACCTATATATGTCTAAGTGTAATATACATATAAGTATGTGTGTATATATACCACTATACACAAGTTCAGATGTTTTGCCTGCCTCCAAAAACCCCAAAAAAATGCCTGCAACAACACACCTGGGCGTTTTTTTTTTTTGACGCTAGCGTTTTTTTGGGCATTTTTTGGGGTTCTTTGGAGGCAGGCAAAACATCTGAACTTGTGTATAGTGGTATATATACCACTATACACAAGTTCAGATGTTTTGCCTGCCTCCAAAGAACCCCAAAAAATGCCCAAAAAAAAGCCTGCTACTAAACCGGCAAGGTGTGAAAAGCGAGAAGCCAACAACCTGTTCTATAACTGACCTAATACAAACAATCTTTTTTTTTTTTTATGGTTCTGGACATGCTACAGAGCTGAAACTTCACAGGTACACCTTTTTATTTAAATTTTTTCAATAATTGGCTCTCTATGAAAAATGACACTTTTTAAGAACTTTTTTTTGTGTGATTAATAGTCCCTGGGGTATGACCCAGAACCCTAGGCACTTTTTAGGGGCATTTATTGGGTTTTAGGGCTTCAAAATGGGGTTCTGAAATCCGGGCCGAACTTTCGGGAAGTTCGGATGTTCTGGCCGAACCGAACTTTTCAAAAGTTCGATCATCCCTAGTGCTTAATGCAGTTTATTACATTCTAATGTTACCAAACATAAAATATATATAAAATATATAGCAGGTAGGGATGAAGCAGAAGTCAGTAAACACTCTCATATTACCACCCTCACCTTTCTGCTTCTCCTAACCTCTGGAGACATATCCCCAAACCCTGGGCCTCCATCATTTACCCATGCTCAACACACCACTTACCCTGCACCCTCTGGCTGCAGCCGCAGTCAGCACAATCTAGTTCCCATCTCTCTTCTTCCCAAGACCAGACTCCCTTTCTCTTGCGCCCTCTGGAACGCCCGCTCTGTCTGTAATAAACTCACCTCTCTCCATGACCTTTTCATCGCTAATTCATTTAATCTACTTGCCATCACCGAAACCTGGCTTCACGAATCCGACACTGCGTCTTCTGCTGCCCTATCCTAAGGTGGTCTTCTATGGACTCACTCCCCTAGACCCAATGGACGCAAGGGAGGGGGTGCCGGGATCCTTCTAGCCCCACATAGCACATTTCAGGTACTTCACCCACCTCCCTCTCTGTCACTCTCCTCATTTGAGGTACACTGCATTCGTCTTTTCTCCCCTGTTTCTCTAAGGACCAGTATCGACCATTTCTTGATGACTTCTCTGCCTGGCTACCCTACTTTCTCTCTTCCGAAATCCCCACAATCATTCTCGGTGACTTCAACATCCCTATTAATACTAACATTCCTACCACTTCCAAACTTCTCAGTCTAACCTCATCCTTTGACCTGAAGCAATGGATACATGCTTCTACTCACTCTGAAGGCAATATCCTTGACCTTGTTTTCTCCCACCTATGCACTCCGCACAACCTTTCAAACAATCCTTTCCCTCTCTCTGATCACTACTTTATTAGTTTCACTCTCTCCCTCTCCTCCACCTCCTCTCCCTCCAGCTACCTTACAGTTACCCTCAGAAATCTACGCCATCTCAACCCTTCTCTTCTCTACTCTGCTACCGACCACCTCTATGACAAAATCACACCCTGTCCTGCACCAACCTAGCCACTTCTGTCTACAACGCTTCACTCTTACCCTCCCTGGACACACTGGCCCCCCTCACCACACACCGAATCAGGCCCCGACCCCTTCAACCTTGCCAAACAGATAACACTAGAAGTCTGAAAAAGCATAGCCGTGCTCTTGAGCGCCTATGGCGTAAGACTAGGTCTCAGAAGGATTTTAACCAATATAAAACTGCCCTCCAAAAATACAACTCCAGTCTCCACACTGCCAAACAGACCTATTTTATCACTCTCATTAACAGCCTGCCATCACGCCCCCCGCAACTCTTCGCTACCTTTAATTCTCTACTCCGTCCTCCACTACCCCCTCCCACCGACTCACTCACTGCCCAGGAGATTGCCTACCACTTCAAACAGAAGATTGATACAATTCGTAAGTAGATCATTGCTGTTCAGATACCTTCCATGCCTTATGCTTCATACCCACAGGTGTGATCATTACTTCCCTCATTCAACCCCGCCACTATAGATGAGGTTGCTAAACTACTTGCTAACGTCCACTTAACGACTTGCCCTCTGGATCCTGTTCCCTCGCAAATGCTACGTTCACCTTCTGGCCCTATTCTATGTTCTCTAACCCACATCTTCAATCTCTCCCTCTCTTCTGGCAACTTCCCCAACTCTCTAAAACATGCACTAGTCAGCCCCATACTTAAAAAGTCCTCACTGGACCCAACCGATCTGAACAACCTACGCCCTATTTCCTTGCTCCCCTTTTCATCCAAACTCCTCAAACGTCTAGTCTACAACCGACTGTGCAACCACTTTGCCGAGAATAGCCTCCTTGATCCCCTTCATTCTAGATTTCGGCCTCAATACTCCACTGAACTTGCTCTGCTAAAACTGACAAATGATATACTAACGGCCAAAACCAATGGACACTATTCTGTACTTCTTCTTCTGGACCTTTCTGCTGCCTTTGATATGGTTGACCATCCCCTCCTCCTCAAAAAACTCCATGCCTTTGGTCTCCGTGACTGTACTCTTCACTGGTTATCTTTCTACTTATCCAACCGCACCTTTAGTGTTATGTACAATTCTACTTCCTCCTCTCCTCTTCCCTTCTCTGTTGGGGACCCCCAAGGCTCTGTTCTTGGACCCCTCCTATTTTCAATCTGCACCTCCTCACTGGGTCAGTTGATAGCCTCCCACGGCTTCCAATACCATCTCTACGCTGACGATACCCAAATCTATTTATCCACCCCTCAGCTCTCTCCCTCAGTCTCCTCATGTATCACTAATTTACTATCAGATATATCGGTCTGGATGTCTCACCACTTCCTCAAACTCAGTCCATCCAAAATTGAGCTTGCAATTTTTCCTCCACCATGTGCCCCTTCCCCTGATTTCTCTGTCAATATCGATGGCATTACTATCAGCCCATCCCCGCATGCCAAGGTCTTAGGTGTTGTCCTGGACTCTGAACTCTCCTTCAAACCCCACATCCAATCGCTGTCCAAATCTTGCCGCCTCAGCCTCCGCAACATCTCCAAAATACGCCCCTTTCTAACCAAAGACACAACAAAGCTCTTAGTTCACTCCCTGGTCATTTCGCGCCTCGACTACTGCAATTCCCTTATCATTGGCATACCTCTAGACAGACTATCCCCCCTTCAATCCATCATGAATGCTGCCGCCAGACTTACTAATCGCTCAGTGTCCGCTGCTCCTCTCTGTCAAGCCCTCCACTGGCTTCCGCTCACCCAACAAATTAAATTCAAAATACTTACAACATCTTACAAAGCAATCCACAGCTTAGCCCCTAGCTACATCACTAGCCTAGTCTCAAAATACCAACCTAATCGCTCTCTTCATTCCTCTCAAAACCTCCTGCTCTCTAGCTCCCTCGTCACCTCCTCCCATGCTTGCCTCCAGGACTTTTCCAGAGCCTCTCCAATCCTATGGAACTCCTTACCCTTATCTGTCCGATTATCTCCTACTCTATTAGCTTTTAGGCGATCTCTGAAAACCCTCCTTTTCAGAGAAGCCTATCCTACCCACACTTAACAAATATACCTCCATTTTCTCCATCAGCCCATCCCCTACGGTTATTGCCTTTTGTTTCACTTGACCCTCCCTTCTAGATTGTAAGCTCTAAAAAGCAGGGCCCCCTAGTTCCTCCAGTTTTGATGTGTATTGTAACTGTATTGTCTTCCCTCACATTGTAAAGCGCTGCGCAAACTGTTGGCGATTTATAAATCCTGTATAATAATAATAATAATAAAAATAATATTATCATACCACAGGGTGTCTTTACCCATCGATCTTCCAGTACTGCTGTATATGCTGTCAATACTCAAATTTGAATCCTTGTCATGAGCTGAAGCGAAGTTTGTAACCACTCTGGTTGGAATTCCCAGACTTCGGAGTGCTGGAAATTGTGAGGGAAAGTCATATGTCATACTTGTATCAAGGTATACAGGTCAAACCTTTAACTACATGCCTGACAAAAAAGGCCTACTTGGCAGGGAACTGCAAAAAAGGTCACAGAAAAAATTAATTTTCACCATGACATTATAAGAGAAAATATTCATGCCAATTGCACGGCCATGCGGCACTGTACCCAAATTAAATGTATGTCCCTTTTCCCCACAAATAGAGCTTTTTTTTTTGGTGGTATTTGATCACATCTGTGTTTTTTATTTTTTGCGCTATAAACAAGAAAAGACAATTTTGAAAAAAAAAAAGTAAAATATTTTTTACTTTCTGCTATTAAACATATCCAAGAAAAAAAAAATTGGAAAAATTAAAAATTAAATTTCTTCATCAATCTATGCCAATATGTATTCTGCAACATATTTTTGGCAAAAAAAAAAAAAAATCCCAATAAGCGTATATTGATTGGTTTGTGCAAAAGTTAAAGTGTCTACAAATATTTTTTGGATATTTTTAATTATTTTTATTTTTATATTTTTTACTAGTAATGGCAGCAAACAGCGACTTATAGCGGGACTGCGATGTTGCGGCAGATATTACGACACTAATTGACACATTTGACACTTTTTGGGGACCAGCGACACTAATACAGTGCTAAAAAATATGCACTGTCACTGTGCTAATGACACTGACTGGGAAGGGGTTAATATCAGTGCCAATCAAAGGGTTACCTGTGTGCCTGCCTTGTGTTTTTGTACAGTGTGGAAGGTGTGTTTACTAGGGGAAAGCATGAATTCTGCTCCCTGCTTTGCAAATACACAGGATCCTTGCCTTCCCTCGTGTCAGAACAACGATCTGCCTTGTTTACATAGGTACATCTCTGCAGAATGATCGGCAGGTGCCTACGGACATGGAGTCCGCAGTACCCGCCACTGGGCTGCCACTGTATGTGATCACAGTGGGAGCGGGCCGCTGGCTGCGCGCATGTGCATCTCCTACCCAAGACAGCCGGATCATGTGTATATATATATATATATATGTATATGTGTGTGATCTGGCACACAGCTGCCGCCCTGTAGCAGTTAAAAGATGCTGCGTGTATATTAAAAAAATGTTTAAATCTAGTGAGTTTCTAAATTCCTGTAGTTTGCTGACAGTGTGGCACTGGTCTCAACATTGGTATCAGCCCTGCCCAGCTCTGTGTTATAGAGATGGTGATGTGCTCTATAGTCCTGACCCACTTTCTATTCTAGGGTGACAACACTCCCAAAATTCTTCCAAAGATCACCAGGTGAAAAAGAAATGGAAAAAAGACAGGAAAAAAGAAAACGAATTCAGCCATCACATCTAAGGATTACTAACCTACAAGATACACTGTATATCATTTTTAATGTTGGGTTTAGATACAGTACATTTTAAGCCTTCACAATATCATAAAGTGCCAGACTTGCCCTTTTCCTTCTTTGCTGCTTGCCTTTATAATTGCTGTGTTTTTGGCCTCTTACTTCCAAGGTTTCCTACATATATAAGCACTGAAACAATCAAAAAACTGTGACCTTGAAGGATTATCCAGCTAAACTCATACCTTCCAAATATTAAGACAAAATACTTTTTAAACACCTTAGATAGCCACAGCTGAGAACCCAATGGGACCATTGTGTACCCAGCTCCAGAACTTTTCGGAAGTCATCTTGGGTGAGGGAACCTTTTAAATAGGGAAATCCACATCACTTTTGTGTGCTTTTAGTGAATGGTTGGACAGGGTTGGCAGTGTCCAATGTAGGGGAAAGTTCCAGTTGAGCAGGGAGAGCTCAGAGAAGGCTTCTTCATCAGTACTCTTAAGCCTCGTACACACGCGTCGAAATTCGGCAGGGAATTTTCGTCCGACGACCGATCTGCCGATTTTCGGCTTGTTAGTATGATGCTTCCGACAACGGACTCCGACTTTTCGGCCGAAAAAAATCTGGTGTGCAGGCTATAAAATTTTTGTCCTCCGTCAAAAAACGGCCGATTTTTGTGCAGTCAGTACAGATTTTGACAGGGAAAAATCTTATGAGCAAGACTGGGCATGCTCAGAGAAGAAAGAACACAAAGAAAGCAAACCAACACATGACATAACTTCTGAAGTAGAATTTTGTCGGTCGACAAAAGTCCAGTGCAGTCTAGGCACATTCCAACCAACAAAACACCACTCTGGACAAAAGACGGACGACCGGTCTGCGGAAAATCGTTGCGTGTGTACTAGGCTTTACTCTGGTGGTTTGTCTGGTAGCATGGAGCTAGTGCAGATTGCTGAAATCACTCTTCTGGTATTCTGCCAAGGAGCACTACGCCTGGTAGCTGAAGCTGTCCTTTGGTAACATGTTTTAAATATGCTGAAGCTGATTATTCACTATACTGTTGTATCAAATGCCAAAGACTGGTTGATCTGTTGTACTAAAAACCCTTTTTAAGATTGATATTAAATACTTTAATGTATCACATTCTGTGTGCGAGTGATTCCTCCCAAAGTTATGCCCTGACTACGTGTGTGTGATAGATTATATCCTTTAGATAACAACAAATAAAGGAATTAATTTTGAAAAGATAAAAGATAGTATTAGCTTACCGTATTACTGTGTATTGTATTATAAATTGGGGACCAACTTACTAGCTATAGGGAATGTCAACTTGAGCCCCTAACATGCTACAGAGGATTGTCAGAGTCTGCTGACCACTGCTGAAGGTGGTGAGAGATTAAGGACATGGTACACAGGTAGCTGAAGTGTAGCAGGGGTCTCCAAACTTTCTAAGCAAAGGGCCAGTTTACAGTCCTTCAGACTATAGGAGGGCCTGAATGGGTAGAAAATGCCTCAGACTTTGTGGTTAGCAAGGGTAAAACAATTACATAATGCATGTGAGCAGTAGGTGGAGGTATAGTGCCCCATCATTGATATTGGTGGGAAGAATAGTGCCCCATCATTGTTATCAGAAGGAGAAATAGTTCCCCATCATTGGCATTAGTAGAAGGAATAGTGATCCATCATTGCTGTCAGTGGGAGAAATAGTGCCCCATAATTAGCATCAGTGGAACGAATAGAGCCCCATCCTTGGTATTAGTGAGAGGAATAGTGCCCCATCATTGATATCAGTAGGATGAATAGTGCCCCATCATTGGTATTAGTGGGAGGAATAATCCCATCTATGGTGTCAATGGGATGAATAGTGCCGCACCTTTGGTGCCAGTGGAAAAATTAGTACCCCATTGTTGGTGTCAGCGGAAGTAATAGGGCCTTGTACCAGTGGGGGGATTAGTGCCCTAAGGGCCAGATAAATTCAAGCAAAGAGCAACATCTGGCCGGTAGGCCACAGTTTGGAGACTGCTGTGATATTGGCTGCAGGAGATTGTTGGAGAGAGTCTTCTAGGGATCACTGCAATTACAGCCTCTTCACAATTTAGTGCTTCTGCTACTGACTTATGGAGCCCAAGAGCAACACCATAAGTGCCAAAAGCAGCCCGTGGACCACAGTTTGGCACCAGGGCTCAAAGCAGTGCTCAAAATGTATACAGTTTATATGAACCTATCAAAATCAATTCCATTCATTGTAATTTAATATAAAATATGAAACTTTTTGCTAACCACTATACATACATTTTGAAAACCTATTGGCTGGTCGTTCTATACTACCATTCTTTTTTTTGCCTGTATGTATGTAAACAAGGCAGATTGTCCTTCTGTCAGAGGGGAAGGCACAGATCCTTTGTTTTTGCTAAGCAGAAACACAGATCTTTACCTTCCTCTAGTCAAAACACAGTGGACCAACACCAGCAGATGACATGGCTCCCCAAAACATCACGGACTGGAAAATGTTACATTTCATTTGGAAATCAAGATTCCAGAGTCTAGAGGAAGAGTAGCGAGGTACAGAATTCAAGTTGCATGAGGTCCAGTGTGAAGTTTCCACAGTCAGTGATGATTAGGGGAGCCATGTCATCTGCTGGTTTTGGTCCACTGTGTTTCATCAAGTCCAAAGTCAATGCAGCCCTCTACCAGGAAATTCTAGAGCACTTCATGCTTCCCTCTGCTGACCAGCTTTATGGAGATGCCAATTTTATCTT
This sequence comes from Pelophylax lessonae, assembly GCF_965119305.1. NCBI lineage: Eukaryota > Metazoa > Chordata > Amphibia > Anura > Ranidae > Pelophylax > Pelophylax lessonae. The sequence goes on along the minus strand of NC_138778.1, from coordinate 53,869,677 downwards.
CCAGCAGGACTTGGCACCTGCCCACACTGCCAAAAGTACCAATACCTTGTTCAATGATCATGCCATCACTCCCCCACAGTGAGTAAGCACAACCTAGGCACACAGTTAACTGTTTAAGCACCCCTGATGTTAACCCCTTCTCAGCCAGTGTCATCAGTACAGTGACAGTGCATATTTTTTCAGCACTGATCACTGTATTAGTGTCACTGGTCCCCAAAAAGTGTTTAAAGTGAAGTCCCGCTATAAGTCACTGATCGTCGCCATTGCTAGTAAAAAAAAGAAATGAACCAAAATTGAAAAAAAAAATCACACAGTTTGTAGACGCTATCATTTTTGCACAAACCAATCAATATACACTTATTGGGATTTTTTTAACCAAAATATTATGGCAGAATTTTTTTTATTCGATATGTTTTATAGCAGAAAGTAAAAAATATTGTTTTGTTTTGTTTTTTCAAAAATTTTCAGTCTTTTTATGTTTATAGCACAAAAAATAAAAACTCCAGGTGTGATAAAATACCACCTAAAAGAAAGCTCTATTTGTTGGAAAAAAAAGTACAACGTTTTTTTTTTGGGGTATGGCGTCGCACGACCACGCATGTGTCAGGTAAAGTAACGCAGTGCCGTATCGTAAAAAATTGCCTGGTCAGGAGGGGTTAAAATTAACAAGGAGAAGATGTTGTGTCCATATTAAGCCATGTATTTATAGATTTCAGTTTTGTTTGTAAGTTACCTGTACATAAGACTCCACCGAATACCCAACATTGCCCATATTTAACTGGCTTATATCCTCGTTTACGCCACCTGGTAAGGATCTCAACACTCCCGTTCCAGTCCGAAGGATCAACGCCACCTGAGAACTGAGAATCCCAGTTTCCTTCCAGAACACCTTTATCTTCAAAGCTATTTATCTGGAAAAGGAAGGCAATAAAACTTGATTTATGCTGGAAACTAAAAACACTAATTTAGTGCTTCTGGGTTGCATTGCATTGATAGTTCCAAAACTGTTCCACAAAACCCCTAATACTGTCACTGATGCAGTCAATCTGGAGAAATGAAAATACTGTATGCATTATTGCTGGAGTTGTTTCCCTTTGGAAATTATTCTTGTGAATCATTGTGAATGAGTTCTTGCTTATTTATTTATTTATTTATTTTTTTAATGAAAGGGAACTCTAATTGATTCCCATTGACAAGGACTATTACTAAGGTAAGGTGCTATATTCTCTTTCTTGTACATACATTTTTTAATTTCTCCAGTTTATTTGCATATTGCCAACTGTGTTCAAAAGATGACCCAAGTTTGCAAATGGGGTTGAAACAATCTTGGTGCCTAAAATATATTTTACTCCTGTAAGCCTAAATCATGCAAGACATTGCACTAACATAATCATACAAAATGGTGTACATTTTCCCAATAGCATAGTTTAAAATCCACTTTTTTTTTTTATTATGTGGTCACATGACACCTAAAGCACAGTTTTTTCATCTGCAGGCCAGTCTGTGGGTGGGGAGAATCATCATGCTACACCCTTCAAGTGGCTTCAAGTCTTCATCTGGGGTTTAAGGTCTGCAGAAGGCATGCACAGATCTTAAAGGCAGCCCAATATGTGCTGACTACAAATTCTCCATGTTGCAATAGTAATAAAGAGAATAAGATAGGAAGATTTTTTTGTAGTCCAAATTAGAAGAGCACCAGAAAACTACATAAAAAAGAGATGACCAAATACACACTTCAAAGCTGACTGGTAGTCTTTTTAGAAAAGAAATACAGTTTTCTAATGCCAGGTCGTTGCAGCCCTCCTTGATTCCACTGGGTGATGGACAAAGGATCTGTACAAAAAGTCAAAAGGAGACACAAGCACAGCCGTCCTCGCATAATATAGCTGTTATTGAAGACATAAAATGAAACTATAATAGTTCATGCACTCACATGATCCTAGATCAGGGATCCTCAAACTATGGCCCTTCAGCTGTTGCGGAACTACACATCCCATGAGGCATTGTATAACTCTGACATTCACAGACATGACTAGGCATGACGGGAATTGTAGTTCTTGAACAACTGGAGGGCCATAGTTTGAAGACCCCTGTCCTAGATTGTACAGGACATTGAACGGATGTTGTCCTTCCACTTGGGAAGATGACAGCTCTTTCGATGTAGGTAGGAATTGCCAGACATCTCCTTAAAATGTATTCTGGAAAGTATCTTGCCATCCTGACTCCAGGATAGCTCAAGATGCAGAAAAACCAAAGAATGTGCATTTACAACATGTGTGAACTTTATACCAAATTTGTTGGTATTATAGTAGGATACAAAACTACCTACTGTATCTAGGGAACCATCCCAGATGATGAACACATTATCAATGTATTGCCCATAATAGACAAGATGTTGAGCAAATGGGTTCTGGGTCCAGATGTTGTATTTCTCCCAAAAACCCATAAACAAATTGGCATAGCAGGGTGCAAAATGTGCCCCTATAGCTGTGCCAGATATCTGTCTATAGAATGAGCCTTCGAATTGAAAATAATTCCTCTCTTGAGCAAATTTTGTGCATTGACAAATTAATTCAAATTAAAGGGGGTGCATATACTCTGCTTCTTAAATAATGTTTTTTAAATAATCATTTAATATATATTTAAAATGTGTTAATTCATTATTATATCATAATGTATTCTTGATTGCCATTAAGGTTGCTTGTTAGCCTTTTTACACTGTTCCTAATGTGATTGAACCTTTCCTGGTATGGCCCCTTTAAGAAGAGGGGCATAAGAGGGGTTATTGCAGATGAAAGGAGGTTGGGTATCAGTGTGGGCTTGACCTGAGGAAGGAGGCCATGCCTCCAAAATGCGTAGTCATAGCAACGGATGTGGGTGTGTACTGTTGCACCGTCCTTCTCTCCCTACTATCTACAGTCTTTCGGCAGGGCCGTAGCGTCCATGCGCAGTGGCAACTGTGCCGCCTGGTCCTGGCGCAGGTGCACTTGGTCGAGAACGCCAGAGCCTCAGCTAGGAGGACTTGGGTCCCGTCATCAGGTGTGTTAAGAGCAGCGATCGAGCTCCGTACAGCTTGAAGGGGTCATCCAGGAGAGGAGAAGGGAATCAGCTATTGTGCATGCCCTGTACCATATAGGATCATGTGAGTGCATCAATTATTAAAGTTTAATTTTATGTCTTCAATAAAAACTATATTATGCGAGGGCGGCCGTGCGCTTGGGTCTCCTTTTGACTTTTTGTACAAATTAGAAGAGCAGCCTGCTCTCTGCCTGATCATGCTGCTCCTCCACAGATACAGTGGCATGAGTGAGCACTGTGACCTTATGACAAAAAAGTGTCTACATCTAAGGAATGGTAAGCTGCAGTATATTACATTTTTTGTTTTGGTTTTAGGTATTCTTGAAGCTGGTATCCGTAATTAAACATAGCAGTAAAATAAGAGAGCAGCAAAAAAATTTGCCAACATGATGAGAGAACACTTCGGTAGGAATTAATCACTTAACTAATTGATCTGAGGTAGTGTCAGCAATTATATATCCAAAGCCAAAACTTTTTTTTACCATTTCACATGGGATAGAGAATGGTTAAGACTAGTAATTGACCAATATCGTTTTTTCATTGCCGATACCGATATTTTGGCCATCGGATATTGGTATTGGCCGATATTGGCCGATATTTTCGGACATTTACATTTTTTTTTTTCACAGGTACTCTTGTGGAGGGATCTGGGGGTCTAAAAGTCCCCAAACCCATTCTCTGCACTTAAAAGCATTCAAAACTCCAAGTTTGGCTGTTTTGAATGCTTGCATTTTTTTTAATTTGGCGCCAAGTTCCCGGACATCACTTCAGTTTTTTTTTACATGGAGACCCCATCAGAGCTGAATGGGGCTTTGATTGGGTCTTCGGCGGCCGTGCAGGTAAGATGCCCGGGTCTCCCGGTGGGACAGGAGACCCGGGCGAGCCGCTGAAGGCAGCGGGAGGAGGGAGACGTCGGCAATATCGGTAACCTCAAGGGAAAGTGCATATCGGCCCCTGATATATAGGTGTTGCCGAAAATCGGTCGATCCCTAGTTAAGACCCAATAGTTTTCCAATAGTGAGATTTCCATTTACTTAAGTTAAGTATAGGAAGTTAAGGAAATCACAGTTGCCACCAGAACAAGTGGTCCCAATGGAGAGTTCTTCTCTTTTCCTGTTCTTTTACAGCTCAAAACTTTGGATTTTCTATTTCAATATTTTTATTAAGGTTTTATGAAAAAAGGGAGATTATACAACTCATACACAAACTATAGTATCAAAATAGAAATAAGATAAGGTCCCACAGCGCAGTAGGGTGATATCAATATATCAGTGGCAGGCAAGATAGCGTATCATAATATCAACTTCAATCAATAATTTCAGATGAAAATTTGTCTGTCACACATAGATAAACCACCCTATCAGGGCGCTTGGAAAGCCCACACAAGGGACATAGCTAAACCTGACCTGATATCAGCCTTTTGCAGTCTCTGTCCAGTACAGCCCCCTATCGGTTGTGCTGCAAACCAAGGACTATATCTATAGGAGGTGCACAGTGACAGAAAAATACGCTCATCAGTCTTTTGCTTGTCTTTTCATTGTCCAATTACAGGATGAGACCTGTAATTAAAAGTTAAACTGCAGAGAAAGCTCAGGTCCTCTTCTCTGCCAGGAGAGACTGTGCTCTGTGGCAAAGCTGTGTAACTGTCAGGCCTAGATGGACATAAATACAAATTCTTTGGCAGGAAAACCCCCACATATTTATCTATTTCATATGTATATTTAGCTGTTTGCCTGGAGTCCAGTTTTAAACAAAAGACAGTGAGCTAAAAGATTTGCCCAGTATGAAGAAACAGCAGAGTGTCTGTGAATGACCAGCTCTTTGAAAGGTTGGAATGGCAGTAGATAACCACCGTACCACAGCAGAGAACTGGCAGAGTATCACCAGCATGGTAAGAGTCAGAAAATGTCCAAGGATGAAAAGATGTTGGATGTAGCTCTTAACTGTGGCATTTGACCCATTATGACTTTAAAATGTAAGCATCTGAGAGCTGTTCAAGCATTGTTTATAGCAAAGTTTTAGTTGAATTATACCAAAACATACCATTGCGCTGAGCACTCTACCCACATAAGCAGGTTCACTTCGTTTTGAGCAGTCCAGGGTCTTATCTTCTTTATAGTTTAAACTTCTGTTTAACATTTCTAGACATGTCTCCAAAATTCCATCTTCAAACTGAAACATAATGTCAGGAAAAATTAGCTTGATGGAGAAAAAAAGTTCTAAGAGCCCACAGACCAGATTTCCCCTTAAAGAGTATCTGTAGTGGTGCAATATGTCATAAACAGGCTCTTCCAGTAGAAGCACATCCTGGTGTATTGATGTATGCAGACAGGTAGTCTTTTGTCTTAAAGCATCCTGGAAGTCTTGAAACCAGGGAGACACCACTATGTAAATTTTGGCTTACACATTGTCTTTGGCTTGTCCCTTCCACCTCCTGTGTTTCTATTAGTCATTTAGGCCACCACTCATAGCACTGGGCCATTAAAGAGGAAGAAAACGTAATTGTTAAATATTGACTTCCTAGGTGAAGTTTACATTTTAATTTGGGTGTAAGGGCTCCCAGACTAAGCTAGCTAATACCAAGATTGCATCAACCTAGCCTACTAATGGATTAAAATGACTGTTTACAAAGTTTAAGTCCAAAATACATGTGCTTTAAAGGTTTTCACTATTGACAAGAACAATGAACAATAATTACTAATTGGTTATTATGGGTTAGCCATTCCACACACAATTCTTTTACTTTAAAACCTTATAATATATCCACCCAAATTTAGGACAACACTGAACCATGCTCCACAAATGTAAAGGCAGTGGAAACTAACAACAAAATCATTACCTTGTCCCCTCTAGAGTGGCTCTTGTTAACACTTCTGTCAGTGTCCCATCGCTCACAGCTTTTGGTCCACGATTAAAGTGGTTGTAAAGGCTGAAGGTTTTTTTACCTTCACAGTGTCACACGCACTGGCTCCCCGGCTGATGAGCGGGGGCGGTGAGCGTCCGCCTGCCGCAGTAAATCTGCGGTCGTCAAGTGGTTAAATGCGCTGCCAGATAGCGGTAGGCTGGGCGCACAACATTTGTAGTAAGTGCCCTATGTGGACGTCCTCATTGACATTCTCAGCAATACGTGGCTACTCAGGCCATAGTCAAACAATTACTTTCAGTGTGGAATATAATTACTTATAATGTAAAATATTTTTTTATCTTTTCCATTTTTCTTTTTGGTTTTTGTTATTTTCCTTCTATTTTCAACTCATCAGTATACAGTATGTGAGTTAATTATTATATTCCATTATTATGTAGAGCATTGAATCACTAGCTCAGAAGAAGCTTAATGCGAAACATGTCGAGCAACTTGGCTCAATGAAATGCTGTATTCAGTTGTAATCACATCGATCGATCCCCCTGGGAAGACAGCACAAGCACCTGTCACCTTCGTGGGATCGTCCCGATGAGAAGTATTACCTATACCAGGGGTCTTCAAACTTTGGCCCTCCAGTTGTTCAGGAACTACAATTCCCATCATGCCTAGTCATGGCTGTGAATGTCAGAGTTTTACAATGCCTTATGGGATATGTAGTTCCGCAACAGCTGGGGGGCCGTAGTTTGAGGATCCCTGACCTATACAATTATGCTATATCAAATAGCTCGTATTTGCTTGTTATACTAGTGCATTGTGTCTGCTTAACTATATTGATGTTTTGTACACCGACGCCTTTTTTGAGGCGATGTATATCTGTATTTTTGTTTTTTTCTTTTTTGGTTTTAAGGTGTAAATTAATAAAATGTTTGTGTTTTACTGTATCCAGTGCCTCCAAAGTCCATGTTTTTCCTTGGTATTTCTATTTAGTCCTTTACAATTACATTATTCCACCCGGGAAAAAAAAAAAAGCACACCTTCAAATTACTGCTACCCATTTTTATAGCTGCGAAACAGACAATTGTTAAAGAATGGCACTCCCCCCACTCTGAAACCATCACTAAAATGAATACTGTTCTTTTGCATGGAAAGATCCAAGCACTTCTAACGAATATGATCTTCTAAAGCCTGTGATTGATTCACAATAATGCTGCACAATTAATCGTTAAAAGATCGCAACCTTGATTTGACCCCCACACGATTTTACTCCAGCATTACTACGATTCAGCCTGCGGCCACACCTCGTATGATTTAAAGTGGTGCGATTTACAACCCGGCTTTAATCATGATTTAATAATACTTCAGCACTACTTCTGTGAGATTTGTAATGATTTAATACAGCTTCAGTGAGAGGGGCTGTCACAGGAAGGAACAGTGATGTTATAAACAAAAGTTTAACTAGGAAAGGGTTTTGCAGGTACAATTTGTAGCGTGATTTACATTATAGTCTATGGCAGTGAAATCGTGCTTAAGTCCTGAAAAAGTAGTATATGAACTATTTCTCAAATCACTACTTGAAATCGTATCTATTAAGACACTGCCATAGAAACACATTGGATGCTACTTCAGGTATTTTATTTATCTAACACACAGGGCCGTCCTTAATACAGGGCACAAGGGGCAGCTGCCCTGGGCCCGGTCATTGTTGTGGGACCCAAAACAGCTGCCCCTTGAGCCCCCACTGCCTGCAAATAGTTGATAGGTGGATTTGGGAGGGCCCAAGAAAATATTTGCCCAGGGTCCAATCAATATTAAAGACGGCCCTGCTAACACATAAACTTTTTTTCTTTTATGTAAAGCACTGTACCAAATTTGTTTATCAGATGCTCTATTGGAGGTTGTATACAGGGCCACTGATAGGGGGGGACCACCAGTCCTCCTGTAGGGGGCCCTAACAGCCCGGGGAATCAGTGCGGTTGGGCGGTGGGGCAATTACAAAAGGAAGCCCTGCCCCATCCTGCCAGCTTTCAGCTGCTGTCGTGAGAGACACAGACACAGAGCAGCATTCCTGTAATTGCTTCTCCAACACTGATCCCCTTTCCTGTACTACCTGCTTCTGATCCCCCCTTCTTGTGTGCCCCCTTTCACTCCTAAAATTTAGGTGCGTGTTATACGCTGATAAATACGGTACTTGATCTGGGTTTCTTTTGCATGAATTAATGCATCAATGCAGTGTCGTATAGAGGCAATCAGCCTGTGGCACTAGTGAGGTGTTAGAGAAGCCCAGGTTTCTTTGATAATGGCTTTCAGCTTGTCTGCATTGTTGGGTCCAGTGTCTCTCATCTTCCTCTTGACAATACCCTACAGACTCTCTATGAGATTTAGGTCAGGTGAGTTTGCTGGCCAATCAAGCACAGTAATACCATTGATCATTAAATCAGGCATTGGTAGTTTTGGCAGTGTGGGCAGGTACCAAGTTCTGCTGGAAAATAAATCAGCATCTCCATAAAGCTGGTCAGCAGAGGAAAGCATGAAGTGCTCTAGAATTTCCTGGTTGCGCTAACTTTGAACTTTATAAAACACAATGGACCAACACCAGCAGATGACATGGCTCCCCAAATCATCACTGACTGTGGAAACCTAATACTGGACCTCATGTAACTTGGATTCTGTGCCTCTCTACCCTTCCTCCAGACTCTGGGACCCTGATTTCCAAGCGAAATGGCAAATTTTCCACAGTGCGTGATGATTTGGGGCACCATGTCATCTGCTGGTGTTGGTCCACTGAGTTGTGTAGGCTGATTTCATTTTCCAGCAGGACTTGGCACCTGCCCACACTGCCAAAAGTACCAATACCTGCTTTAATGATTATGGTATCACTGTGCTTGATTGGCCAGCAAACCCACCTGACCTAAACCCCTTAGAGAATCGGTGGGGTATTGTCAAAAGGAAGATGAGAGACACCAGACCCAACAATGCAGATGAGCTTAAAGCCACTATCACAGAAACCTGGGCTTCCATAACACCTCAACAGTGCCACAGGCTGATCGCCTCCATGTCATGCCGCATTGATGCAGCAATTCATGCAAAAGGAGCCCTGATCAAGTATTGAGTACATACTATACTGTACATGAACATACTTTTTAGTAAGCCAACATTTCTGTATTAAAAACCCTTTATTTTATTAGTCTTATGTAATAATCTAATTTTCTGAGATACTGAATTTTGGGTTTTCACTAGCTATAAGCCTTATAAGCCTATTAGCCATCGTCAAAATTGAAAAAAAGAAATGCTTGAAATATATCACTCTGTGTTGTTTAACACATCTTGAATTGAATTACAGAAATAAATTAACTTTTTGATGATATTCTAATTTTATAAGATGCACCTGTATATGTGGATATATGGCGATCACAAGTTTCCTGCACAAGGAACCAGTGCGTGACACTGACCATGACTGATTTGTGAAAATTGGGCAAATAAACTAAATTAAAGTTGTGTAAAAAACCAATCAGGTTCTCACAGTTTGTCTTCTATAATGGAAAATATGTTTTTCTTTTACTTTGAGACAGGTGAACAAAAAAGAAACCAAAGATATACAGACAGATAAAGATTTTTGACTTTTTTCCATTCTTTCTAATTTGCATGCATGTTACTGGTCATTCACTCAAGCCAGTGGATTATTACAGTTAGGTGACTAGCATTTTCAGAAATTATTCACCAATGACATTATCTCTATTTTTCTTTCAGTAAATATATTTTAATAGTAAAAAAACAAAACAAAAAAAAAATGGAAAATCAAAAGGATGTTCTTACTTGCCCAAAGTTCCATCCCATTTGCTGAATGGAATCTTTTAATCCATAATAAATGATGCCGCTGTCATTCAAAACATACTCAAGCCTCTCATTTTCATCCTCCATAAAGACAACATCATCTGAAGACAAACATGTATTAAACGCTTTAAAAGGTTATCTTTTCTAAGGTGTACAAATGACAATTGTGACAGACTCAGCCAGAGGCTTTTGGAGGGGACTGCAGGGTGGCCTCCTGCCTGCTGACTATGGGCCCTGGCTTTTAAGGGAACACTACTCTTTGGGAAGTGTGTGCTTGAGGGACCCTTGGAGTGGTCTTGTTTGATTTCATGTCCATATCTCCCCATCACACCTAGACTCTGGAAACTGGGGGTTGCATATACATATTTGGGGCCTCTATGCCCCAAACCTGCAATGACTGTAGATGTTAATGTAATCAGCTCAAACCACTGGAGTTTTATGCCCTAATGTGTTTATTGTAAGTAGGTCTATCCCATAGTGTGCCTCCTAAGTGTCTTTCTCCCATGGTTAATTGGGTCCCATATTGTTTCTGTCTGTCTTCTCATCTATGTGTTTATATTTATAATAATGTGTATTGTACAGTACTTTGTATTCATGGTTGTGGGTGACTAACCATCACAGAAAACATTGATTTAATTTACTTTTTGTTGAAGGATGTAACATTTACTGAGATTTCAACAGAAGAGCTGATAAACCGGGCAGAGCATCACCGGTAAAATCTTCTAGGTTCCAGGGACATGAGATGGTGAACCTCTATCCCCAGACACCAGTTCCAGAGTCTGGGGAATTAATAGACTTTTCTGCTGAGGCGGAACAACCCGATGAGCCTCCAGCAGAAGAGCTGGCATCAAGGCATGGCGCTGTTGACCTCTGCATATAACAATCAGTGGCCCTGAAGGATTTGTGCAAGGCCACCGACTTTTCAGTTTACTTCCCAGTGGAACAGCTGGCATAAGGGCAGAACATCAATGAGCTCTGCCCAGCATTAACAGTGGCTTCAGTCTTCCTAAGGGATGAGGCGGCCGGCCTTAATCCCACACCACTGAGAGGCACATGGGATTTCCTGCCAGCAGCATCTGTGAAGTTACAACTAACCTCTCCAGTTGAAGTGCTGGCAACTGGCCAGAGGGTCCAAGACCTCTGTCCCACACTCACGGCAATTTTGGAGGCCCAGTGTAAGAAGGTGGTGATCACTCCTCAGCAGCCAGATGAGGGTAAAGGAGATGGAGCAGCTGGCTCATCTCCCCAGCAGCAGACAGTGCCCCAGAATGGTAAGGACCACCCAGCTGAAGATTCCACCACCTCTGTCCCACACCTACTGATGACAACTATTCCCTGCAGCCAAGAAAGAAAATCATGTGGACCGACTATGTGAGTTCACTCTGCCTGACTAATGCATGTCCAGACCAGGTGGAGGTCTGGGACCTTGTTAGTCAACTTGTGATGGGGGATAAATGTGACAGACCCAGCCAGGATGGGGGCTTTTGGAGGGGACTGCAGGGTGGCCTATTGCCTACTGACTATGGGCCCTGGCTTTTAAAAGAACACTACTATTTGGGAGGTGTGTGCCTGGGTGACCCCTGGAGTGGTCTTTTTTTGGATTCAAGTCCCTATCTCCCCAAAACACCCAGACTCTGGGAACTGGAGGTTCCATGTACATATTTGGGGCCTCTATGCCTCAAACCAGCAATGACTGTAGATGTTAAAGTGATTGTGAAGTCTCGTGTTTTTTTTTTTTTAAATAACAAGCATGTTATACAGTACTTATTGTACCTCCTCTGTGCAGTGGTTTTGCACAAAGCAGCCTAGATCCTCCTCTTCTCGAGTCCATCTTCGCTGCTCCTGCCCCCCCCTCCTGTCGAGTGCCCCCACAGCAAGCAGCTTGCAATGGGGGCACCCAAGCCAAGCTTCGGCTCCATATGTCCATTCAGACACAGAGCTGCCATTCAGCCCCACACCTCTTTCTCCTGATTGGCTAACTGACTTTGATTGACAGCAGCGGAAGCCAATGGCGCCACTGCTGTGTCTCAGCCAAACAGGAGGGAGAGGACATCTGAGAGATTGGTGGAGATCGCTGTATAGAGATGGGGCTTAGGTAAGAATTAGGGTGTGCTGGGGAGGCTTCACAGACAGAAGGCTTTTCATCGTACGCATAGAATGCATTGGGATAAAAAAAAAAACCTTTATTGTAATCAGTTCAAACCACAGGGGTTTTATGTCATAATGCAGTGGTCCTCAACCCTGGTCCTCAGGGCCCACTAACAGGCCAGGTTTGCAAGATAACTGAAATCCATCCCAGGTGATATAATTTGCTGCTCAGTGATTGCAGTACTCTAGTCTGCATCTCCCCAAGGTAATACTTAAAATCTGGCCTGTTAGTGGGCCCTGAGGACCGGAGTTGAGGACCACTGTCATAATGTGTTTATTGTAAGTAGATCTCTCCCACAGTGTGCCTCTCAAGTGTCTTTCTCCCATTGTTAATTGGATCCACTTTTGTTTCTGTTTAAGTGCCTAGTTAATTAGCTTATTTTAATTATATCACTGTCAGCTATTCATTGCTAGATGTGGATTAGCATATATTATATGTTGGTTATTCCTTAGTTATGGTACTTTTATTCCTGTATACAGTTTACTTTGCAAAAAATAATGTGATCAAGCTTTTATCTGATTTTGTGTGGTATATAAATTCTCTGTGAGTTTTCAATACACAGTTTTTAGTTCTAACCCTGATCTGAGTGTGAATTGGATAGACTGAAGTACTGAAATAAATTGTCTAATATTTTGAAAAAAGAATGCCTGCAAGCATGAAAATATAGCGCATCAATTATTACTAAATAATGGGGCCAAAGTCCCCAAAAAGTTCCTACCCCACCCATTCAAAGTGTAGTCACTAGACTCCAAGTGCTCAACCTGCGGCCCTTTGACATAATTTGTGTAGCCCCTTGCTGACAGTTTTCTGTATTTTCCTTACCTCAGTGCTTAATCAAGTCACTGTGAAGTCCCATTTACAGCTAGGCAATTTTCATTAACTTGCATTGTCTTAGGGCAGCCAATTCATTAAATGGGCTCCCAACTCAGCACAAGAGATAAGAAATGCGCATGACCCATTTTTAGCAACACAGTACACAATTCATGATATGTGCATTGTGGTGCGGTATATCATGTGTTGCAGTCTACTGTACACAATCACAATGAATGACACTACTTTGTGCCCCACATTGAGAAGGTGTGTTTGCATGCATTGAGTACATTATTCTTCAAGGAAAAAATGTTCTTTGGACTAGCTTCTAATAGTTTAAAGCAGGGGTCTCCAAACGTTTGAAACAAAGGGCCAGTTTACTACCCTTTAAGCTTTAGGGGGGCCGGACTGTGGCCAGTGAGAGTATAAAATACACTGGCATCGGTGGGAGTAAACAATGCCCAAGGCTTGGTGGTCAGTGGCAGTAAAAAAAAAAAATTACATAATTAGAAACATAGAAACATAGAATGTGTCGGCATATAAGAACCATTTGGCCCATCTAGTCTGCCCAATATATCTGAATCCTATGAATAGTCCCTGGCCCTATCTTATATGAAGGATAGCCTTATGCCTATCCCATGCATGCTTAAACTCCTTCACTGTATTTGCAGCTACCACTTCTGCAGGAAGGTTATTCTTCTGTGAACTTCTGTGTAGGGGTATATATACACACACACACATGTATGTATATATATATATATATATATATACTAATAATTGGTGTCAGTAGGAGGAATAGTGCCCCATAATTGGTGTCAGGGGGAGAATTAGTTCCCCGTCTCTGGTGTCAATAGGAGAAATAATACTCCATTGTTGGTGTCAGTGGTAGGAATAGTAACTTCTATCAGTGGAGGGGATAACCCCCAAGGGCCAGATAAAGGCAAGCAAAGGGCCACATTTGGCCCATGGGCCGCAGTTTGGAGACCACTGGTTTAAAGGCTAGGTTAATTTATGTCTAAAGCTTGTCCCTTTAACCTCTGCAACATCTCCAAAATATGCTCTTTCCTAACAAATGACACCACAAAGTTTCTAATTCACTCCCTGGTTATCTCTCGCCTCGATTATTGTAACTCCCTCCTCATTGGATTACCTTTACATAGGCTATCCCTCTTCTGTCCATCATATATGCTGCTGCCAGACACATCCACCTTACCAGTCGTTCAGTGTCTGCTACCCCTCTCTGCCAATCCCTCCACTGGCTTCCGCTCACCTAACAAATTTAATTTGCAGGAGAATGCTAGGAATGTGATTGGAGTGACTAGGGGGTCCAGAGGCCAATCATTAGTGAATACGCCCCCCAGTATATAAGATAGCCCCGCCAAATCTCTACCATTTTAATACAGGGCTGTGGAAGAGAGTGGAAGCAGTTCTGTTACTTCTGCTCTCAAAGTGTCATATAGCAATTATTAGTGTGAGGAAAGGGATATCTAGTTTAGTTAGAGTGCTATTTTCCACTTTAGTTAGATTCAAAAATCTAGTTTCTGTAGGGAAAATGTTAAGTGCCAGGGTGACCGTAGTGTAGTGTTGGGTGAACTGACTCTGACTGCTATGGCAGGGTGACAAAACCCTTCCATGTCAGGTTGACCGCTATAGAGAAAAGATTGTTTCTCTTACGTCACTTATAGAACAGGGATATGGCTTCTCGCCTGTCACCCTGCTTTTTGCTGCAGGCGTTTATAGGGCTTTTTTGATGACATGTTTGGAGTCAGGCATGACATCTGAACTTCTGTGTAGGGGTATATATACACACACACATGTATGTATATATACATACACATATATAGGTGTGAAAGTAGCAGAACCCTATGCTTGCGCTAATTAAATAATTAACAGGCATATGGCTCTGCTCCTATCACACCTATATATGTGTAAGTGTATAAATACATATAAGTGTGTGTGTATATATATACCCCTATACAGAAGTTCAGATGTTTTGCCTGCCTCCAAAGACCCCAAAAAAATGCCCAAAAAAACGCCTGCTGCAAAAACACACCTGGGCGTTTTTGTAGCTGGCGTTTTTTTGGGCATTTTTTGGGTATACGGCTCTGCTCCTATCACACCTATACACCTACACATATAAAGGTGTGAAAGTAGCAGAAACCTATGCTTGCGCTAATGAAATAATTAACACCCATATGGCTTCGCTCTTATCACACCTATATATGTGTAAGTGTATAAATAAATATAAGTGTGTGTGTATATATACCCCTATACACAAGTTCAGATGTTTTGCCTGCCTCCAAAGACCCCAAAAAAATGCCCAAAAAAAACGCCTGCTGCAAAAACACACCTGGGCGTTTTTGTAGCTGGCGTTTTTTTGGCCATTTTTTGGGCGTCTTTGGAGGCAGGCATAACATCTGTACTTCTCTGTAGGGGTATATATACACACACACACACATGTATGTATATATACACCTACACATATATAGGTGTGAAAGTAGCAGAAACCTATGCTTGCGCTAATGAAATAATTAACACCCATATGGCTTCGCTCCTATCACACCTATATATGTGTAAGTGTATAAATACATATAAGTGTGTGTATATATACCCCTATACACAAGTTCAGATGTTATGCCTGCCTCCAAAGACCCCCAGAAAATGCCCAAAAAAACGCCTGCAACAACACACCTGGGCGTTTTTTTTTGGCGCAGGCGTTTTTTTAAGGCATTTTTTGGGCGTCTTTGGAGGCAGGCATAACATCTGAACTTCTGTATAGGGGTATATATACACACACACTTATATGTATTTATACACTTACACATATATAGGTGTGATAGGAGTGAAGCCATATGGGTGTTAATTATTTCATTAGCGCAAGCATAGGTTTCTGCTACTTTCACACCTATATATGTGTAGGTGTATATATACATACATGTGTGTGTGTGTATATATACCCCTACACAGAAGTACAGATGTTATGCCTGCCTCCAAAGACGCCCAAAAAATGCCAAAAAAACGGCAGCTACAAAAACACCCAGGTGTGTTTTTGCAGCAGGCGTTTTTTATGGGCATTTTTTTGGGGTCTTTGGAGGCAGGCAAAACATCTGAACTTCTGTATAGGGGTATATACACACACACACTTATATGTATTTATACACTTACACATATATAGGTGTGATAGGAGCGAAGCCATATGGGTGTTAATTATTTCATTAGCGCAAGCATAGGTTTCTGCTACTTTCACACCTATATATGTGTAGGTGTATATATACATACATGTGTGTGTGTGTATATATACCCCTACACAGAAGTACAGATGTTATGCCTGCCTCCAAAGACGCCCAAAAAATTCCCAAAAAAACGCCAGCTACAAAAACGCCCAGGTGTGTTTTTTGCAGCCGGCGTTTTTTTTTGGGCATTTTTTTGGGGTCTTTGGAGGCAGGCAAAACATCTGAACTTCTGTATAGATGTATATATACGCACACACTTATATGTATTTATACACTTACACATATATAGGTGTGATAGGAGCGAAGCCGTATGGGTGTTAATTATTTCATTAGCGCAAGCATAGGTTTCTGCTACTTTCACACCTTTATATGTGTAGGTGTATATATACATACGTGTGTGTGTGTGTATATATATACCCCTACACAGAAGTACAGATGTTATGCCTGCCTCCAAAGACGTCCAAAAAATGCCCAAAAAAACGCTTGCTACAATAACGGCAAGGTGTGAAAATAGCAGAGCCATATCCCTGTTCTATATTAATTCTAATACAAACAAACTTTTTTTTCTTGTTCTGGACATGCTACAGAGCTGAAACTTCACAGGTACACCTTTTAGACCCCCCAGACACTAAATCCAAAGAAATCTCTTTTTTTTTTTTTAAATTTTTTCAATAATTGGCTCTCTATCAAAAATGACAATTTTTAAGAACTTTTTTTGTGTGATTAATAGTCCCTGGGGCATGACCCAGAACCCTAGGCACTTTTTAGGGGCATTTATTGGGTTTTAGGGCTTCAAAATTGTGTTTTTTGTTTACCGAAGTTCGGGTCCCATTGATTTCAATGGGGTTCTGAAATCCGGGCCAAACTTTCGGGAAGTTCGGTTGTTCTGGTCGAACCGTACTTTTGAAAAGTTCGATCATCCCTACTCTCTAGCTCCCAAGTTGTCACCTCTTTGTTCTTCTGAAGACCATCTGCTCTCTAGCTCCCAAGTTGTCACGTCCTCCCATGTTGCCTCTAGGACTTCTCCCGAGCCTTTCCTATCCTATGGAACTCCCCACCCCAATCTGCCTGACTCTGTTCACTTTTAGGTGATCCCTGAAAACCCTAATCTTCTGAAATGTCTATCCTGCCTCCACCTAACAATTGTATTTTCACTTTCTCCATCAGCTCATTCCCCACAGTTATTACCTTTTGTATCATTTGACCCTTCCTTTTAGATTAAAAGCTCTAACGACCACGGCTCTTTTATTCCTCCTGTATTGAATTATCTTGTAACTGTACTGTCTGCCCTCATGCTGTAAGTGCTGTGCAAACTGTTGGTGCTATATATATCCTGAATAATAATATTAATAATAATAAATTGTTAGGTTTTTATCCTCTGATCTTGTATAATCAATTTTTTTTATCTGTCTGTTTTAAAAGTCTGTAAGGAGCAAACATGTGGAAGCATTGATTTGTAAAGGGGCTATAATTGCAGTAATCTCTGGCACTCTTGTGTGATGTATCTCCAGTCTAGCAATGTTTCTTAAGGCATGTCCCTAGTCTCCAATAAGTTCTATAGCATGTATGCCCTCTTTGAGCATCTGCTGTAGCATATCTACAATCTCTGACCATCTGTTGCAACATGTCCATAGTCTCCCCTGTTGTGTATTAAAGTAAAGTACTGCTGAAACTATTTCTCAGTGACCTACCTGTAGCCCATGGGTTAAATAATAATATGAAATCATGGAGTCTGGAATGGCTCCTCCTATTTTTGGAGTATATTTGGAGGCCTGTTTTGTAAAGACCAATTGGTGCATCTGCTGGACTACTGATGGTGACATTCACATCAGAGGAGGCAAGTGAGTCTGTGGTAGCTGTCCAGTAAGTGTCACTTCCTGACTTGGAGAGCTGAAATACAGCTAGAGTATAATTATCTTCCTGAGGGTTTGGACCTGTATATAGGGGGAATAGCAAAGGAAAAATTATTGCAGAGAAAACAAAAACATTCACACATTCAAAGTAAGTCATTGTACAAAAATGTAGTGGCATATTTATTATGTTTTTAGTGTCCAGACTGCCCGGTTTTATTTTCTTCTTTAAGGCCCCCCTCTGAAGGTAACCTCTCCATGTCAGCCTCCTTTTAGTAAGGCTGTCCTACTGTCTTGACTATCCTCCCATTAGCATTCTAAGCACCCCTACTTGAAGAGAACCTGTACACAACGTTCGACCTGCGCCAGTGAAAGAGTCAAGTACATTCGATCTTATGAAAAAAGTTTCAACTGTGGCTGTAGTTAGTCTTTTTAGGAAGTATGCAGGATAGTTCAATCCCTCGGGTTAGTGGAGATGGATGGTGGAGGTGGCTGCAGGCTTCATACAGAGCTAGAGGGACTCTGCAACAGACAAAAAGGGGTAGGAGAAGAAAAGCAGCGCCACCTCAGTGTAGATTAAAAGGTTATTTATTACATAAAAACAACGTAGTAACTCACACAGAGGAAATCGTTGATCAGCAAATGGTAATAGTTCTTCTGCAACACTGCTTTTTCTTCTCCTACCCCTTTTTGAAGAGAACCTGGTATAATTGGGCACTAGAGTTGATCGAACACCTGGATGTCCGGGTTCTGCGGGTCTGGCCGAACTTGAAAAAAAAGTCCGGGTTCGTGACCCGGACTTAACTCGAACTTTACCCCGATCCCGAACCCCATTGAAGTCAATGGTGACCCGAACTTTTGAGCACTGAAATGGTTCTAAAAAACACATGGAAAGGGCTAGAAGGCTGCAAATGGCAGCAAAATCTTCTTAAGAGCATGGAAAGTGCTCTGCAAACAAATGTGGATAGGGAAAGAACATAAAAAAACAGAAAAAAATAATAATAATCTTGAATGATGTTGGAGGATGAGGCCCATATGGAGTAGGAGGTTGAGGTGGCGGTGGATATGGCGGTGTAGGTGGAAGCGGCTGCGGTGGAGGAGGAGGACGAGGTAGCCAACACTGGTTTTGGTTTTTAATTTAATTTTTTATAAATTAGGGTACACCCCAAAAGAGTAAGAAAGATCAAATACAACAATGGCTGGGTAAGGCCGGTATACATGTCTATTCTGCACAAGGTATGGACAAGTCCTGTGGGATCCATGCCTGGTTCATTTTAATGAACGTGAGCTTGTCCACATTGGCTCTGGACAGGGCAGGCCAGCACCTCCAAGGCGTAAAGGGAAAGCTCAGGCCATGTGCCCAACTTGGAGACCCAGAAGTTGAAGGGGGCAGACCCGTCATTCAGTACATCTAGGTGTGTGCACACATACTGCTCCACCATGTTAGTGAAATGCTGCCTCCTGCTAAGATGTTCCATATCAGCTGGTGGTGCTGCTGCATGTTGTGGCGTGCTGACAAAGCTTTTCCACATTTCGGCCATGCTAACCCTGCCTTCTGAGGTGCTGGCGGTGCCCTGGCTGCGTTGGCGACCTCTTCCTCCTCCTCCTCTGCCTTGGCCTTGTGCTTCCACTGTGCCCCAGCTGTCAGGTGGGAATGCCACCAGCAGCGCGTCTACCTGCGTGCGCTTGTACTCGCGTATCTTCCGTTCAAGCTCCAGTGAGGGAATTAAGGACGGTACGTTCTCCTTGTAATAGGGATACAGCAGCGTGGCCACCCAGTAATCAGCACAAGTTACAATGTGGGAAACTCGGCGGTCGTTGCGGAGACACTGCAGCATGTAATCGCTCATGTGTGCCAGGCTGCCCAGAGGCAACGAAAAGCTGTCCTCTGTGGGAGGTGTATCCTCTGTATCCTCTGTATCCCCCCAGCCACGCACCAGTGATGGCCATGAGCTGGCCTGGGTGCCACCCTGCTGTGAACATGGTTCCATCTCCTCCTCCATCTCCTCCTCATCCTCGTCATCCTCCAGATCTGTGCCCCTGCTGGACAATTGTGTACCTGGCGTTTGTGGGTGCAGGAACCCACCCTCTGAGCCACTTGTGA
Source organism: Pelophylax lessonae (assembly GCF_965119305.1). Classification (NCBI taxonomy): domain Eukaryota; kingdom Metazoa; phylum Chordata; class Amphibia; order Anura; family Ranidae; genus Pelophylax; species Pelophylax lessonae. The sequence goes on along the minus strand of NC_138778.1, from coordinate 53,849,759 downwards.
ATGACTGCCCTGAAAGCCTTGGATATTATATCTCCTCCTCCTCCTCTTTCTCCTCATCCTGTGCCACATCCTCTTCCATCATCGCCTGAAGCGTTTTTTCAAGAAGGCATAGAAGTGGGATAGTTAAGCTGAGAACGGCGTCATCGGCACTGACCATGTTGGTGGAGTGCTCGAAACAGCGCAACAGGGCACACAGGTCTCGCATGGAGGCCCAGTTATTGGTGGTAAAGTGGTGCTGTTCTGCAGAGCGACTCACACGTGCGTGCTGCAGCTAAAGCTCCACTATAGCCTGCTGCTGCTGGCCAGCATTTTCAAGGTGGAGTTCCACCTTGTGGGCACGTCACATATGAGGCGGTGAGCTGGAAGGCCGAAGTTACGCTGCAGCGCTGACAGGCGAGCAGCAGCAGGGTGAGAACGCCGAAAGTGCGCACAGATGGCCCACACTTTCTGCAGCAGCTCTGACATATCGGGGCAATTTCTAAGGAACCTCTGCACCACCAAATTCAGCACATGCGCCAGGCAAGGGATGTGTGTCAAACTGCCTAGGCCCAGAGCTGCCACGAGATTTCGCCCGTTATCGCACACCACCAGGCAGGGCTTGAGGCTCACTGGCAGCAACCCCTCATCGGTCTGCTGTTGAATGCCCCTCCACAACTCCTGCGCGGTGTGTGGTTTTTTCCCAAACAGGCAAGTTTTAAAACTGCCTGCTGTCGTTTACCCCTGGCTGTGCTGAAGTTGGTGGTGAAGGTGTTACGCTGACCGGAAGAGGAGGCGGTAGAGGATGAGGAAGCGGAGTAGGAGGAATTAGGAACAAGAGGCAAACTGAAGCGCCCTGCAATCCTCGGTGGTGGAAGGACATGCGCCATACTGCTATCCGCCTCAGGCCCAGCCACCACTGCATTTACCCAGTGTGCTGTTAGGGAGATATAACGTCCCTGATTTTGCTTACTGGTCCACGTATCCGTAGTTAGGTGGACCTTGCCACAGATGGCATTGCACAGTGCACACCTGATTTTGTCACCTACTTGGTTGTGCAGGGAAGGGATGGCTTGCCTGGAAAAGTAGTGGCGGCTGGGCACGACGTACTGTGGGACAGCCACCGCCATAAGGCTTTTAAAACTCTGCGTCTCCACCAGACGGAATGACAGCATTTCAAAGGCCAGGAATTTTGAAATGCTGGCTCTCAGGGCCAGAAATCATGGGTGGGTAGGGGGGTAATTCCTCTTCCGCTCCCGTGTTTGGGAGATAGAAAGCTGAACGCTTCCACGGGACATTGTGGAGATGGTTGTTCGTGACCGAGGTGGTGGTGTTGCTGGCAGATCCTCTGTTTGCGGGGTGGCAGGTGCCACTGTCACTACAGAGGTGAATGAAGAGGCCGAGACTGCAGCAGAAGAGGAAGCAGGAGGAGCCAGAGACCTTTCTTGGTTTTTGAGGTGTCTACTCCACTGCAGCTTGTGCTTTGTGCTTAGTTGCATGGTCATGCAGGTTGTGCTCCCGTTGAGAAGGTTTATGCCTCGCTTCAGACTCTGATTTCACAGCGTGCAAACCACTTGTGCCCTGTCATCATCACATTGTCTGAAGAACTGCCATGCTAGGGAACTCCTTTGAGCTGGCTTTGGTGTGCTCGGTCCCTTGCTGCGTTGGGCAGTAGCAGGCGTAGTGTCTAGGGTACGGCCGCTCCGCTTTTGCACCCTGCTCCCTCTTCTGCTGTGCTGGTTGCTCTGTGCGACCACCGCCTCTTTCTCCAAACTACTCAGGTCACCTGCATGACCTTCATTCCATGTGGGGTCGAGGACCTCATCGTCCTCCACATCATCTTCCACCCAGTCTTCACCCCTGTCCTTGTCGGTCTCCACAATTCGGAATTCCTTAACAGTTGGCACCTGTGTTTCGTCATCATCCGAGATGTGCTGTGATGGTCCTCCCATGTACTCATCTTGAGACATAAGTGGTTGGGCATCGGTGCACTCAATCTCTTCCACTTCTGGGGCAGGGCTAGGTGGATGGCCCTGGGAAACTATGCTAACAGAGTCATCAAAAAGAAAAAGAGACTCCTGCATGACTTGGGGCTCAGACTGCTTGGCTGATTTGCAATGGTGTGAGGTGGAAGATTGATGGACATCGGCTGCAGGTGCCAACTCTGACCTTTCAGCAGTAGACTGGGTGGGAGACAATGTGAAGGAACTGGAGGCACTGTCAGCAACCCAATCTACTATCGCCTGTACTTGTTCTGGCCTCAACATTTGTAGAAGCTTATAAGGCCCTGCCAAATACTGCTGCAGGTTCTGTCACCTACTCGCAGCTGAGAAAGGTGTTTCACTTGTGCGTGTAGCTGGCACAGATCAACCACGTCCTCTCCTTGCAACAGGAGCTCCACCAGTAGCACCACGACCCAGGCCACGTCCCTTATTTGACCTTCTCCTCATATTTCTCTAATTTAGGATCTTCCCCTAAATGGGTTTTTATTGAAAAGTGGAATACAACAACAGTATCCAATGGGTGTATCTCACTGTAATATATGCAGACTAGGCCGAAATTTAATTTTTTTCCCCTAAATGGGTTTTTATTGAAAAGCGGAATACAACAACAGTATCCAATGGGTGTATCTCACTGTAACATATGCAGACTATGCAGCAATTTAATTTTTTTCCCCTAAATGGATTTTAATTGAAAAGCAGAATACAACAACAGTATCCAATGGGTGTATCTCACTGTAACATATGCAGACTATGCCGCAATTTCATTTTTTTCCCCTAAATGGGTTTTTATTTAAAAGGGGAATAGAAAAACAGTATCCAACGGGTGTATCTCACAATAACGTATGAATAAAAAAAAAAATTGGTGCTTTTTGAATAGCAGATTAGAACTGCAGTGTCTAAACGCTGTAAGTCACAGTAAAATATGAAGGAAAAACGTTTTTTTTTTAAATCCAGATCAAGCAGACATATATGCACTGAGCTTGCATTAAATGGCTGCTACACGCCGCACGCCGCCCACCTAACAGACTGATAAAAGTTTTTTTTTTCTCCCTCCTCCTCACTGGGTTTAGGTCAGGGCAAAAAGATTGTGCACTGCACCCCCACATAATAAAATCAATGTAGATCGCTGTCTGATTAACCACTTTACTACCAGTCACGTAACCTCTACGTCAGCAGACTTTGCGGGGTTAAACCGGGATGATGCCTCTAGCTAGAGGCATCATCCCGGTACCGTTGTTTGAAGCCGACAGTCGGCTTTCCGTCGGTAACGATCGATGCGGCTCGGGAGCCGCTCGATCGTTACCCGGGGGGGCGGGAGGGGACGTCCCCCCCCTCCCGCCGCCTTCCGCGGCTTTGCTCGGGGCTACCGTCCCACCGGGAGCCCCGAGCACCCAGCCGGCACGTCCGCCGGCTGGATGGAGTCCCGATGAATGCCGGAAACGGCATCGATCGGGTCTCCGATGACGTAACCCGGAGGCGGCGTCCATGACGTCACTTCCGGGTTACTGTGCTGCAAAAGGCGGCAGATTTGAAAAACGGCTGTATGCAAAAATGCCGTTTTTGGCGTTTTGCATACAGGGAAGTGTAGTGGAGGGGTCTAGGGTCTTTTAGACCCTCGATCCCTCCATAAAGTGTACCTGTCACGACATATTGCTGTCACCAGGGATGTTTACATTGCTTGTGACAGCAATAAAAGTGATCAGATTTTTTTTTTTTTTTAAAAACCTGTAATAAAGTTTAAAAAAAAAGAAAAAATAAATAGGAAAAAAAAAAAAAAAAATTTAGCCGTCCCCGTCACCGTTAGCTCGCGCACAAAAAAAAACGTATACGCAAGTCGAGCCGCAAATGAAATCGCTGTTCAAACCACACATGTGAGGTATCGCCGCGATCGCCAGAGCGTGGGCAATAATAAAAAAAAAAGAGCTACACACTAACTCTAAACTGGTAACCGTTAAATAAATTTAAAGCGTCGCAGATTGAGATCTCTATTGACCGTAGTTTGTCGCCATCCCACGGGGGGCGCAATTTTAAACCGTAACATGTTTGGTATCTATTTACTCGGCGTGACATCATCTTTCACAATATACAAAAAAAATGGGCTAACTTTACTGTTTAGTATTTTTTAAATGCAGTGAAATGTGATTTTTCAAATTTTTTCCAAAAAAATGGCGTTTTAAAGACCGCTGCGCAAATACCGCGTGACAAAAAATTTTGCAATGACCGACATTTTATTCTCCAGAGTCTTTGCTAAAAAAATATATATAATGTTTGGGGGTTCTAAGTAGTTTTCTAGGAAAAAATACTGGTTTTAACTTGTGAACAAAAAGTGTCCGAAATAGGGCTGGGGCTAAAGTGGTTAAAGAAGATTCTTCCTATTTTTTCCCTGAAAGCAATCTCCAGCCTGCCCCTACAATAATCTCCTATCTCTCCCTCAGCAGCAGCAGCAGGAACCTGTCCCTACAGTAGTTAGAGCAGAGTGACGTGTGGTTCTACGTGACTCTAGCTTATATAGAGGCTGGGTCACATGCTGCACTGGCCAATCACAGCCATGCCATGGCTTCTAAGGGCACACTAGTTAAACGCTTGCTGATTGGCTGCCTTGCAGCTGTTGAAACCGCGCCATTAAAACCGCGCCAAAATATG
>NC_138778.1:53742637-53840137 GCF_965119305.1 Pelophylax lessonae | reverse complement strand
AAAGTACCCAGATCATGTACTTCATGTTTTCATCCTTTTGGCCATTTGTCTGATAATCGGAGAAGATTTTTTTGCCAGTGAGGGGCAGCAGTTGATTCATGCATTATATGACTTATATACTTAGATATTTAGAGAGTCATATTATTCTGGTAAGCCTTTCTGTGTGAAGCATGGTGGCAGAGGTTCATTGGGAGTGGAATTCACACAAGAGATTTATTTTTAATATTTGGACTTTAACACAGTTTTATATTTGTGTGATCTCACATGTTGAGGTTTTTTCACTTAATTTTTTGTTTAGCACACATTATTTACATTTATTTATTATTGTGTCATTTTATGTTGATTGGAACATCTAAGTTTATGTTTATTGCACTTATCATTTAAATTGTGTCACTCATGTTGGTTAAAAAATAGAATATATTAGTATTTGACACTTTACATTTGAATTGTTTGCACGTTGTAATGATTTTCTTTCGATTCACAGTTGTATTATTTCATCTATTAGTGCAGCACTTTTTGAAAATATTTTTTTCTTCTTTGTTTTAGATACGCTTTAAGAACTTGAACCTGTTAAGATTTGTTACTTGCTAATGTTTTAACTTGCAGTTGTTGAGGTTTATTAGAATTGTTTTAGGAATCCTGGTCATGTACATTCTATTATGATTCATTTAATGATATTTATTTATATACAAAATATTTACCAGTGACGCATACATCCTTAAATATCACCCTGTTGCCAAAGGCAAGATAAATGTTGTTATATGAAATAATCATTAACCGATTCAATGATTAAATGACAGGAAAAGGAAATAGTGGAAAATATTTCTAATGTTGACAGAAGAACATACAAAAAAAAGAGATCCTCGCTTTTTTGGGGAGTGTTAAGACCTAAAATTCTCAAGTTCGATCTGACCTTCTAAGAACAAGTACCTGTTCATAGTAGGATTGGTGGGACTTGAGGACTGGCATGTAACCCCTGAGTGTTACATGCCAGTCCTCAAGTCCCACCAATCTTACGAGTATGGACTTAATTCTGGATGACCCAAAAAGAATATATTTTATCTGTTATTAATTTGTTTATTAACATTTAATTGTTTAAAATTTCCTGTTATGCTCTAGGGGTGGCCTTGGGCTCTGGGTTCGGGGCTTACATTACCCCCCCCCCTTTTTTTTCTTTTCTCTCATCTTCTTCCTCTCTGCTCTCTTCCTTTCCCTTCTTCCCTCTCCTCTTCCCTCTTTTCTGTTCTTTTCTTCGTATCCATTTGCTTACTCACCATTGTCTAGTCTTGTGAGGATGTAATCTGCCTCATATTGCAGTGGCAGCCAATTTATCCAAAAAAAACTATATACCATAACTCCTTTGGAGGCCTTTTAATTATCTTAAGTTTGGTTCTTCATTATGAGTAAGTTCATTATGAGTAAGTTTGGTTCTTCATTATGAGTAAGTATAACTCCCTTATGAGTAAGTCCCGGTTCACACTACCGCGACTTGTCAGGCGACTGGTCAGCCTGACAAGTCGCGGTCCATTCTGTGCTACAGGAACCGTTCTAATAGGAGCGACTGAAGTCGCTCCGACTTAGAAAATAGTTTCTGTACTACTTCGGGGCGACATCGGAGCGACTTGCATTGACTTCCATTATGTGAAGTCCGTACAAGTCGCGCCGCAGTCGCGGTGCACGCGACTTCACAGGTCGCCCCCGAAGTCGGATCTCTATAGTGTGAACCGACACTAATTAGGGTCTATTATTCCCTGCAGTTCAGGATATGTCACTACTCACCTACTGTTTGTTTTACTTTGTTTCTATTTTTGTGCTGTTGCATTTGTTATCTATTTTGAAAGTCTCACTCTGTTTACACATGCCTTGATTTAATGTTGTCTAGATAGGTCATTACATACCTCATGTAATCCATGCTTTAACCACTTAAGCCCCGGAAGATTTTACCCCCTTCCTGACCAGGGTTTTTTTTGCGATTTTTTACTGTGTGACTTTAACGGACAATTGCGCGGTCGTGCGACGCTGTACCTAAACGAATTTCACGTCCTTTTTTTCCCACAAACAGAGCTTTCTTTTGGTGGTATTTGATCACCTGTGCGATTTTTTGATCATGCGCTATATGCTACATATGTTTGGTAAAAAAAATTGCAAAAAGCGTATTTTGATTGGTTTGCGCAAAAGTTATCGCGTTTACTAACAAAGGGAAAGATTTTTGTAATTTTTGGTGTTTTTTTTTTTTAACGAGTAATGGCGGCGATCTGCAATTTTTTTTGCGGTACTGCGACATTGCGGCGGACAGATCGGACCCTTGACTGACATTTTTGACACTTTTGGGGGTACCAGTGACATTACTGCAGTAATCAGTGCTATATATATGCACTGTTACTGCAAAAATGACACTGGCAGGGAAGGGGTTAACTGTATTGGACAGGGAGGGGTTAAGTGTGTCCTAGGGGCGTGATTCTAACTGTAGTGGGACAATGCTATTGGTGTAAAAACAAAGATCAACGGTTCTACATAGTAGAACCGTCTGATCTTCATTTTTACACAGGGGAGAATGACAGGCGGCTTGTTTACATAAGCCGCTCTGCCTTTCTCCCGCTGTACCGACGATCGGCGAGTGACCGGCGGACATCGGGTCCGCCGGTCACACGCCCGCACTCCTCCCTGAACGAGCCTCAGCGGGCGCGCGCCTCAGCGGGCGCGCGCCTCAGCGGGCGCGCGCTCGCCCGCTATTGGCTCTAATAGCAGTGACAGGCAAGTGACGTAGATCTACGTCACTCTGCCTGGCCGGGGCTGACTGCCGCAGTAAATATACTGTGCGCAGTCGGCAACCGGTTAAATGTATATGTTCTATTTTGTACTGTATGTATGTGCAATAACCTTTAATAAATACAGATTAAACACAATTTCCTGCTTCTATAATATCTGTTCTCATTTTTAGTCCTGGTGTCGAAAAAAAAAAAAGAAAGAAAGTGGAAATCTCCCTGGTGGGATCACAGAGCAATAAAAATGTTAAAAACTATATTTAGGCTAGGAACAGTGATTTTTTTTAAAACACTGACACTTACAAAGGAAACTGATTTTTAGATTTCCAGCAAATTACATTTTCCTGCTGCCTTCTTTTAATTAAAAAAAAAATGGCTATCCCAGTTTGCTTCATTGGTGGCATGCCCCTGATTCCATCACATGACATCTCAGAATAGAAATGTGGAGAGGAGATACTGCTCCGAGCCTGCATTAAAATCCCTTGCCTCTGCAACTCTGAGTGCTAACCACAGGGTCCCCAGCCATGTCCCATGAATAATAGCAGAAAGTTGCACACCAATGATGTAAGATTGCATCCATCTTTATGAAAGGCAGACAAAGCTCACAGCAGCTCTGCTTAAGAAAACCCCTCTCTAACATTTCACCCCATATGGGCTTGATTACAAAGATAGGGTAGCAGGGAGGAAAAGCTCAAAGTTTACCCACATCCTCTATAAGCTTTGCTTTTATTTGTGGTTTCTTTGTGTAGCACCCTACAGATAGGTGCTAGGTAAAGATGTAGTGGGCCTTGTCTGCATAACAGCAGGGCTGTGATTTCTTTAGTTAGGGTGTCATGTTTCCAAGTGTGCCTGCTGAAGGGGGAGTCTCACCACTGGCTCCTGTGAAAGGCTTCTCATAGGGCAGTGAGGGAAACCCAATCAGAGGTCACATCCAGGCTTGTAACTACCCCAGAAGGCAGATTATGCTGCAAAGGATTCTGGGAGTGTGTATAAGTCTGGGGGAGGCACCTGACACAATGTCTTTGGCAGGAGCAGAGTCCCAGGAGGGAGAGAACGGTTGTCTCTCCTCCTGTCTGAGGAGGAGGATCTCAGGGGGTCGCCTGATGATCTCGAGAGTGCGGAGCTGAGGGGATCCGGTGTGCTGAGAACCTGCAGGGAGTCAGAGGGGTCCAGTCCCAGGAAAGCATACACAGGTCGTGAGTACTGAGGATTGCCCCTGGGGGTCTGCCTGAAGTTAGAGGGGCCCACTCCAGTAGAGGTTCTGGGATCCGGTGCCAGCTAGCAGTAAAGGGGGTACCTAGGTTGAAGACCCTGAAGGTTAAAGGGGGTACAGTGTCAGTGACCCTGAAGAGTTCAAGGTCAAAGGGGGCACCTATAGTCTGGGCCCTAAAGTGTACGAGTGTGCCAGTTACAGTGACATTTACACAGAATAAATAAATAGTGCTGCGCAAATATGAATAAAATTACCTAACAACCAGTGAGATCAATGAATAAAGATAAAAAATAAATATGCATAAGTATATAATAATGATCAGTAGCCCTTCAAATCAATAAATAATGCAACATGCAAATTTTAAAAATATATAAACATGTAGAAAAAAACAATAAATACTCAAGTATTAATGATGATAAAAAGTGCAAAAGATGTTGCAAAGTGTATAAATAAAAGTCTAATAAGAAAGTCCAAATAATGTTGATGATAAAAAGTGCAAAACTGTAGCAAAGTGTATAAATAAAAATCCAATAAGAAAGTACAAATGGTGCTTAGTGATAGAAAAAACTCTTCTAAATAAGTGCTCAGGCCACCTCAGAGTGGCTAGTGCTTCCCAAAACGTGAGTGACCAGAGTGTCACAGCTCGACAACAACTGTGCACCCCCCTGTGAGTGGGTGCTCATCTTAAATCAAGATTCAATGGAGCATAAATGCAGGGGATCTCATACAAGTCCGTCTGGATAGATATGGCTCCACCCCAACAACACAGATCCAGCCAATACAACTTAACCTGCAATCCAACTGGTTCCCGCAGGCTCCTCTACACTGCTATACCGGTCCCTGAAGGCTCTTCTGCCTGCTTTGACTGTCAAAGTTCTTCTTATGTCATCACTTGCCATCACCCTATCTTGTTAAACTTCTGCACTCCGATTATGATGAGGTGCGGAGAAATGCATGACTACCTCAAGCTGTGCCAAGTGGGGGAAAGTATTTAGTGACTTTTACAAGCACAACAGTGTCAGGAGTTCTACAGTTCTCAATATTGGATCTACTAGACTATATGTCGGGGATTCAACACTTTCTCTGCTATACAGAGTGTTCTCAGAGTCAGTGAGCGTTGGCTGGCGTCGGCTGGCATTAAGGAAGCGCCAACGGGCATTTTTCTGGATAAGAAGTCCCAATTGTAATTAGTAAAGCCTCAAGGAGTATCCCACTCATTCCCTTCTCCCATCTACTATAAAACCAATAAAACTACAAACAAAGATGTCGGAGTTGTCGCTTCTTCAGTTGTCACACCCAGGGACTCAGCTCACATGGGCTGGAAAGGATTCCGGTACTAATGGCAGACCCACATTAGGCCATAGGCCTGGAAATCTTGCTACATCTGTATACATGTTAAATCAGTAAAAAAAGATTTTTGGGGTTTAAGGGGGTTTCTTGTAACTGAATGATTTAATGTGCAATGAACTTTGTCTTGGAATTTGTAATAACAACTTTATATCAGTTTGTTGTATGTTTATATGGCATGTATCTTTAAAGTGTTACTAAAGTAAATGTCTTTCTTTAAATTAAAATAACAAACATGTTACACTTACCTGCTCTGTGCAGTGGTATTGCACAGAGCAGCCCACATCCTCCTCTTCTCGGATCCCCCGCCAGTGCTTCTGGCTCCTCCTCTTCTTTGCGCGTCCTCATAGCAAGCCGTTTGCTATGGAGGCACACATTGTCTGTGCACTCCCGAGCCGTGTGTCTATGGAGCCGCACTCCTTACACAATAGGAGTTAGCCTCATCCTCCACTTCCTCCTCACTGCATTTGATTGACAGCAGCATGAGCCTACGGCTGTGTGAAGAGGAAGAGAGGGGAAAATAGATGCAGTCTTGCACAGCCCTGGATCTATTCTCCCCTTTCTTCATCCTTGACACAGGGAGGGGGCAGAGAAGTAGAACACATTTTTTACCTTAATGCAAGGAAATGTAAAAGGTAGGGTAAAAAACGTTTTTAGCTTTAGTATTACTTTAAGACTAAGGTTGCATTGATTGTATACTGCATAAAAAAGCTTTTCCTCCCTGCTCTCCCATCTTAGTGATCAAGCCCACTTTATGTGAAACCGGGAAATCTTTAGGAGGGACATCCCAATGGGTGGTTGTCTTCCCCAGATCTGGCACCCCTCTTCCTAATTTTGAAACAATTATTACAACTGTGGCTTCAGACCCATAGATAGTTGATTCTCCCATTCCCATGTGAGGTCCTTGGGTCACTCTGGCATGAATAACAATCATGTTATACTTTGGGTTAAATACCAACAACCAAACACAATGCTGTGCATGGTAGCCAATCAGCTTCTTACTTCAGCTTGTTCAGTTAAGCTTTGACAATAAAACCTGGAAGCAGATTGGTTTCTTTGCAGAGCTGCACCAGATTTTGTACTCTTTAATTTTAGTAAATCAAACTCAATGTGTCTTTGGTTGAAAAATATTATATTATCCTGTACCAATTATCCTGAGCTGAAATACAGTGGTTCTGTATAATTTCTGATAAAAATGTTTGTTTACAGTACCAATTGCCTTCTCTTTGTCATGGTAAGGGAAGGCCGCCTGTTGGGGTTGTTCTTTTTTTTTTTTTTCTGTATTGTTTGTACAGCAAAAAAGAAACAAAAACTGTGAAACCTTTTTAATAAAAAATATCTTATTTAGGGTACTTGCACACGGTACTGATGTATGAACATCAGATATTCCTGGCAGAAAAAAAATGTGAGGATGGGCTCTATAGCATATGCATGTATTTATGCATACATGTACACACATAGAAATTCTTCTAGCTTTTTAAAATCAGGATAGTGTGTTGTACTTGTGCATATCCACATGTATTTGCCTGTATATGTACATACGCACTTAAAAATACTAGCTAGTAACGCAGATTTTTGTATTTTTTTACTGATTAAAAGCAGTGCAAATTGACACACCTGTAAATACAGGCCCAATGAAAACAATACTAGTACTAGTCATATATTTTTCCCAATAAAAACAATAGGCTGCATTTAGATCATTTAAAAAAAAAACAGAAAAAAAACAAATGAAATGACTAAAAACGTGTTGTTTTTAGATGTCTGTGCGTAAAGGCCTAAAAAAAAAAAAAAAAAAAAAAAAAAAAGAAGGGCAATCCTAGCAGCAAAGCAGTCTGTTTGGTCTGGCTTAAATAAAGTTGGATGTTATTTGGTGTGCCAATTTCCCAAATATAGCCATGGCCAAAAGTTTTGAGAATGACACAAATAATATTTTTTACAAAGTCTGCTGCCTCAGTTGTTATGTTGGCAATTTGCATATACTGCAGAATGTTCTGAAGAGTAATCAGATGAATTGCAATTAATTGCAAAGTCTCTCTTTGCCATGAAAATGAACTTAATCCCGTAAAAAAACATTTCCACTGCATTTGTGAAGAAGGCTTCAGGGCGCTCAAAGTCCAGTAAGCGCCAGGACTGTCTCTTACAGTTGATTCAGCTGCAGGATTGGGGCACCACTAGTGCAGAGCTTGCTCAGGAATGGCAGCAGACAGGTGTGAGTGCATCTGCACACACAGTGTGGCAAAGACTTTTGGAAAATGGCTGGGGTTAAGAAGGGGAGCAAAAAAGCCACTTCTGTCAAGTAAAAACATCAGGGGCAGACTGATATTCTGCAAAAGGTACAGGGATTGGACTGCTGAGGACTGGGGTGAAAACTTTGTCCGGAGAAGAAAAGGCGAGCACTACCATCAGTCCTGTGTCATGCCAACAGTAAATCATCCTGAGACCGTTCATGTGTGGGGTTGCTTCTCAGCCAAGGGAGTGGGCTCACTCACAATTTTGCCTAAGAACACAGCCATAAATAAAGAATGGTACAAAAACATCCTCCGAGAGCCACTTTTCCCAACCAACCAAGAACAGTTTGGTGACCAACAATGTCTTTTCCCGCATAATGGAACACCTTGCCATAAGGCAAAAGTTAAACTAAGTGGCTTGAGGAACAAAACATTGAAATCTTGGGTCCATGGCCAGGAAACTCCCCAGACCTTAATCCCATTGAGAACTTGTGGTCAATCCTCAAGAGGCGGGTGAGCAAACACAAAAGCCTCACAAATTCTGACAACTCAAAGCATCGATTATGCAAGAATGGGTTGCCATCAGTCAGGTTGTGGCCCAGAAGTTGATAAACAGCATACCAGGGTGAATTGCAGAGGTCTTTAGAAGGGTCAACACTGCAAATATTGACCCTTTGCATAAACGTCATGTAATTGTGAATGAAAGCCTAAGACTCGATTCACACTGCCGCGACTTGTCAGCCTGACAAGTCGCGGTCCCTCGCGGTCCATTGCCTGCTACAGCACCCGTTCTAATAGGAGCAACACAAGTCGCTCCGACTTAGAAAAAGGGTCCTGTACTACTTCGGGGCGACCTCGGAGCGACTTGCATAGACATTCATTATATGAAAGATATATATACAAAGTATATTCCTCGCGCCAAGGGATGTGTAATATTTTATTGTGGTAAAAATAGGACTCTAGTTTATAAATATTTTATATATTGGTATAGTTATAATAAAATTAGCAGCTGCTATATGTAAAGGATAGTTTGAGTGTAAAAGATCTCATAGGGGGATCAAATATAGCGCTTGCTTAAAAAACTCTGATGCCACGATGTATATGTGTAAGCATCACATGACCCTAAGAATTATCTCATAAACTGTAAATCAGTACAAGATGTGCAAAAAGTGGTGTGAATAAATAAAGTGTAAATAAATATATTTAAAATATAATTTATGTGACATAAATAAATTTAAATATGTAGATTCAAATTCATGTATTATAGTGATTATATAAACAATGTGACGAGAGAAATATATTAATTATAAGATCATGGGAATAAAATAAACTTATAATAGATGTAAATCATAAAAATGTTCGTTCAATATAAAGTGACTAATGTGCTTCAAATAAATCCACAAATTAAGGTGACTCCTGTACTCCACAATATGGAAGGGATAAATGTCCTTAATGGTAGGTGTATCTTCAAACAGGCAAAAATCCTCTTCTATATATATAAGTGAATTGAATCCCTTACCAGAACGGGTGGGTTCTGTATGCCGTATGGCACCAGAACCATTCAGGCTTGTGAAGCCCTCTGGGCTTTGGTGGATGTTGTCCCTCCGAATATCCCTCCGGGATCCTGGGATGCCTCCTCTGCCCCTGAAGTGCTTACTTCCAGCCGTATATGGAGAAAAGAAAAAGGGACTGCAAATAGTGTGATACTGTTTAAAATGAGTCTTTATTTGTTCCAAAAGGTATTAGAGTATTTTAAAAAGTAAATGTCAGCGTCCCTGGTGGGCTAGCGGTGTTGGCTGCTCGGTTCTCCTCGCGGAGTAGCATTAGGAACAACCTACTTCCGGCTTGCGCTCCCCCTGCCGTGACGCAATGACGCTGTGCGGTCCAAAGCTTACGCGCTTCGTCACTTCACCGGAAGTGACGAAACGCGTAAGCTTTGGACCGCACAGCTCATTCATTATATGAAGTCCGTGCAATTCGCACTGAAGTCACGGTGCACGGGACTTCACAAGTCGCCCCCAAAGTAGTACAGAGTCGTGTCGCCATAGTCTGAACCAACTCTTAGACACATATGAAATGCATGTAGTTATACTTCAGTATACCATAGTAACAAAAAGATCTAAAAACACTGAAGCAAAAGACTTTGTGAAAATTAATATTTGTGTCATTCTCAAACTTTTGGCCATGGCTGTAATATCTCAGGGCCGCAATGACCTGGAAGACTACGCTCTGAACAAGATAGCTATATCATGCCCAGCACATGTCAGTGGCTGCAGATCCCACTCTTAAGTATCCGCCCAGGACCACCAGCCCAGCAAACCTTATAAGCACTGGTCTGGGGATGGGGAGGGAATGCCCTCTTACCCCCCAGTGCCCCAGCCCAGTCCATCCCAGTGTGCACTGTTTAACCCAATAATACGCGCAGCCAAATTTCCAGACTATACTTACAAATGTAAAGCCGTTTTGATATTTTCGCAAAAAAGTAAAAAGTGTATATACGATATTTGTATAAGTTAACAAATAATATTAAATTCCTAGCATTTATTGTATGTGAGTCTACAGTGGATTAACTCGTTCAACTGCTGAATTTTTGTAGTTTACTTAGAGATTAAGAAATGCATTACTTGCTTTGTTTACCTAGATTCTCTCTGCTGTGTGTGAGAGACAATGATGAGCAAAATAAACATGAAATTTGAAAAGGTTTTTATATAAAATAAGAGATATATAAGAATATGTTAACAAAAATATGTGTAACATGTTTTTGCTATGTGCAATATACTTCCAAATGTAATAAAAAGAAGCTAAAGACAAGTAGACATAGAAACTTTTGACTACTAGTCGGAATAAGCAGTCATTTTGCTGATTTTGTCGAAAAATTACTGACTTCACTGTCCATTAAATTTCAATAAAATTTGCCTTATATTTCCAGTGAGGATCATCACCATATGACTATGCAATGACATAGTAATACATGGTTTTGTTGATACACAAAGCCAACACAAACCCTCCCCCTTTGTTTTTAAACAAAGTCATGTGAACAACAATGTGACAATCACATGACTTTGTTTATCAAAAAAGGTTAGGGTTTCTCAATATCTAAGTTTATTTTCCCAGCTTATAATCCATTTTGTAGGACAATCACAGGTCCAGCTTTAGTGAAAGGCGTCCATTAGGAGCCATTTTAAAGACCAATGCATCCTTAAACACCAAAAATAAACCTTATGTCACCTTCTCTATGCATTGAACCAAAATCCCCAAATTTCTTAGTAAAGTCTTGACTTTTGCTAAAATCATCAAATGGAATATTTCCAACTTTGCTCATCCGTAGCTGCTAGTCTGATATCCTAATAAGCATTTATTAATTAGTTAGTCTAACTTGGAAATCTGAAGGTAACATCTTCTTGGTTGTTAAAGGAACCACTTCCATATAGTAGCAAATTAATATTATTATAAGCCTTAGTCCCAAATAAGGCTATAAGCCCACTCTCTTCTTTTAATTTGTGTTCTAACATCCAAAAAAGATGTCAATGCATCCTCACGTAACAGTTTTTGGACCTGACTACAGGGCACTCAGGCCATAGAACTGTTACATAGAGAGGTCACATGCTCCTCCAAACCTAGATGCTCTGTTCCTGTTCCAAATTGCGGCCCGGGGTTTAGATGTGGCCCTTTGCTTACCTTTGTTAAGACCTTGGGACACTATTCCTCCCACTGATGCAAGGCACTGTTCCTTTTACACCAACAATGGGGCATAATTCCTGTCATTGATACCAACAATAGGGCACTGTTTTTACCACTGACCCCCAACAATGGGGCACTATTCTTCCCACTGACACCAATAATGGGACACTTTTCCTCCGACTAACACCAACTGCAGGGCCATATTCTTCCTATCCTTCCTACTGACACCAATAATGGCACACTATTCCTCCAACTCACACCAACTGCAGGGCCATATTCTTCCTATTCTTTCCACTGACACCAATGATGGGGCACTATTTCTCTCCCTAATACCAACAATGGGACTATATTCCTCCCATTGACACCAGGGGATTTTCTACTCCCACTGGCCACAGCCTAGCCCCCTTAAATTCTGATGGACAGTAAAATGGCCCTTTGTTCAGAAAGGAAGGGCTTGATGCAGGGGGGATGTTGCAAGGGCGTGGGGATGGTTAGGCATGCCTAGCTAGAGGAGGTGGAATCTTTGGAGCCACAATCACACATTAAGTAATACTATTATAGAAAAAATAATCCTTCATGGTTCAGTAGAATAACCACCTGCAAACCCTATCTACTTATACTGGGATTATAAAATTAGTTTGAAAGACAATGCTATCTGTGTAATATAGATCACCACACAGTTGATAAGAGGAGTGTGACAGGAGTCACTTTGGGCATGGGGGTTGTGGACCCCATATTCCTTTAAAGAGGTTGGGAGGCACTATGTCCAGCCTTGTGTGGCTTTCTTATGTTTAAGTCACCCTGCATCTGTTATGGATGCAGGGTGACCAGGAGGGTGGTGAACACTGAAAATATGGTTTGGACTACTACAAATGGGACAGTCATATTCAGGAATAATGTCTCCCTTGTAATATGAAGATTTTTGTTCCCATTTGCCATGAACAGGAAGTCAACTCCTAATATGGTCATTACAGGAAGTTCTGAGGAGAAGGACTGTCTGAGGGGGCTCTCCATTCACCTATTGTCAGGTGTGCTAATGACCTCACCTGTTGTCTGCTAAGGGATGTATTGACACTCAGAGTAATGTGTATTGAGGGCTCGTTAGGGAACCATTTTTCTGTATCTGACCAATCCCTGTTGACTCATTTTCAAGTCCTCATTTGCATGGCAGTCCTTCTGGTCAAGCTATCTGACCAATCACTGCTGACTCATTTTCAATCCCTCATTTGCATGGTTGGAGAGGACCTTATTGGGAACTGCAGGTACTGTGCAATTGACCAATGGGAAAGCGGTTGTTGGGG
Organism: Pelophylax lessonae; assembly: GCF_965119305.1. Lineage (NCBI taxonomy): Eukaryota > Metazoa > Chordata > Amphibia > Anura > Ranidae > Pelophylax > Pelophylax lessonae. The sequence continues at coordinate 53,827,602 of NC_138778.1, read as the reverse complement.
GAAGGATGTTCCAAATTCTGTATAAAAGTGTGCTGTGTTCTTCCAATAAATGTTGTTCCTGTTTTACCCTCAACTCGGAGCTTTGTCTCGTTCTTGGGGGGATTCACTGTATGCTGTTGGAGACTGATTGCTAGGAGTGTAAGCTGATGTATGCTTTTCCTGTTCGTCTGCTAGCAGCTATTCGTGAGGTTCCAGGTTGGAGTGCTATTTTGTATCCAGTTCGGGAGTTTGGTGTTCTGCAGTAGCTGTGCCTGTCTCTCAGAAAGGGGCATATCGCCTAAACGGATTTTAACCCCTTGTCTGCTGAAACGGTCCGTTACAAGGAGCAATTGCTAAGGAGCAATTTTCGGAGAACAGAAGAAGAACAAAAAAAAATAACCCTTTTGTGTTTGAGGTGCAAGGGCTTTCCCAGGCTTAACTATGAAAATAACCTGTACCTTGGTAATCTAAAATAAAAAACAGTAGCTGCAGGGGTAGGTTTGCATCTTGTGCTTTGACAATGTAGTTGTTTCAATATGCTGATCTTATCAATAAAATCACAAAAATGTGTAGAGATGGTTTTTGATTATTTTTTGAAGAGTTGGGAAATGACCTGAAATCAAGTGTCATTTTGAGAAAATAGTATATGTAAACCCATTTTTTCTGGATAGAGTACAGAAGTGGTAAAACCTCTGTCATGCTTTCACTTGCAGTCTGTATCCCCCACGGAGATTAAACATTTCTATTTGACCACAGTTTCTGGGGCAGAAAGTATAGAAAATCCCAGATTTAAGAGTCGTCACCAAAACAGAAGGTGGATGGAATTCTTCCAATGGCAACTCCAGTTCTGGTGATTTCTTGTGGTGTCTCTGGGACAGGAGTTGAATGTAAATCCCCCCAGTGGGATATAAACAGCAAAAAAATAAATAAGAAAAATACATAAAAAAATATTATTAATTCCCTATGCTATTCATTGGTTGACATAAACTTTCATTTAATCAACACTAAAAAAAACCCTGAAAATAAAATAAAAGTTAAAATGTCACCTGCCACCACACCCCTACTCCTCTCCCTTACATGGGGTCCCCCCCCTCCCTTCCCTCCCTTTCCCCCCCCCCCTCCCATATGCCCCTAATCCCCTCTTCTGGTCTCCTCTACCCCCTCTACACTTTGCCTTTGCCCTCCTCTCTCCCCCTCAGTCTCCACCCCATCCTAACTTACCCCCGCAGCTTCCCTTCTCCTGGCTCAGTTTCCTAACCAGGCTTATCCCAACATAACCTTATTACTCACCTTATTCTATAGTTTCCCTGATCTCCTGTGTTCATTGACACTTTCCTCCATAAGAGTGCCAAATTGCTACCACCATTATCAGCATTTGGACATGCCAGCCCCCCCCCCTTCCATGTGTTCTTGGCTATGAAGGCCAGTTATAGGTGGGGGCAGAGGCCATTTTCTTTGCCCCCCCCCCCCACTCCCCTTCCTCTTCCCCCCAGCCCATTACCATTACTGTTAATGGGTAGTTTATATGTATAATTTCAATATATTTGTCAATAACATATAACAAATTATCCTACAACATCGTTCTTTGAATGACCACTCCACTTGACACGTTCCTTCCATACATTGTCAAACTACACCTACGTTATTACTTGCAAGTTTATATTGGAACCTATTATTTTTCTTTTTCTATGTTTTTGAACAAGAAAACAAATGGTTGACTGTGTTGTCTTCCTCGCATGGCACAGTTAGCTCCCAGAAGGGGTGCCTGGAGGCATCTAGCAACTTGTCTTACTTCACATTCAATATATAGAATTTATTACATTGCCCACACATGTTGCTTAATAATGCTCTATCATCTGTACCTTTCTTTATGAAATTACTTACTGGATCCTAATGTACAACAGATATTGTTCATGTTAATTTTTTATTATTGTTTACTCTGATAAGCTTCAATAAAATATTGAACAAGAAAAGTTAAAGTGTAAAATGAATGTTAAAAAGAGCTAAAGAGTGTGTGACCAGCATTGGGTTTATCAGTTCTTAAACTTCTGTTACAACAAACAACTTTAACCAACCGGAGCACACACCCTTCAACCAAGAAGGAAGTGATGTACATTAACCTATAATATTAATAGCATATAATCATAGTTTATTTACCAGACCGCCTCAAATAATAATTCTGTGTAGTCAGCTTGTCAGTACCTTGTTGGCTCTGAAAAGATTTATTTCACTCACCTGCCATTGTGATGTGCCCTTTGTTGGGAGATTGCTGTGTAAATGCTGATGGACTGATTTCAGGCTAAGCATCAGTGGCTTGAGTTCATCCAGTCAGTGTAGGGATATACTGACAGTAACTAAAGACATACAATTAGATACTGAACTGGTGACAGATATAGGAGGAGCTGCAAACCCAAGCTGACCTTAATGAACCAGCAGAGTCAGCTGGTATTTGCATGGATTTATTTAGAGTCTATAGATGATTATTCTGTGTATTATTAATACCTGTTCTGCAGGTATTATGGGTGTCTTAGCATGATTCGGGAAGCAAAAAGCTTGATTTCTTAATCAGTTACACAAGAAATACCTGAAGGAGGATCTTCTGTGACAAATGAAACCAGCCACATGTTTTGATTTTTTAAATATGTTCAGGGCCTTACTTTGTATTGGCAATTGTGGATTAATTGGTATAGAGGGAACAGAAACAAGCATTACAGTGAAAAAACTGTAAAACCTTTTCTATAGTAAAAGGCTTTAGGTTACTTCTGGACACAGTGGCTAAATTCACCAAGAAAAATGTAGGAGAATAGGGGAGGGGGGGGTGCAGGGGGGATGTTAAGAGGAGTCAGAGGGATCTTTATAGTTGGGGAAACTATCTTCCCTTTCTCTTGATAGGTGGCTATTACAGCTAAGTAGAGTTGGGCCGAACATTCCCCAGTTCGGTTTGCGCCATCGCGCAAAACTGAACAACGCAAAAGTTTGAACCCGAACTCTGAACCCTATTGGGACTATGAAACCCGAACTTGAAAAATCAAAAGTACCCATTTTGAAGTCTTATATGCAAGTTATTTGCCTTTATAAGGGTATGGGGCCCAGGTACTACCCTATGGGACATGTATCAATGCAAAAAAATGTTTTTGAAAAGATCATTTTTACAATAAAAGTGATTTTAATGATGCTTCAAGTGGAACAATAAAAATTAAAAATTCCTTTAAATATAGTGCCTGGGGGTCCCCTTAGTCTGCCTGTAAATTGGCTCATCTGTACTGTGTATAAAACCTTCTGCAGCAAAACTGACATTTTAAAAGAAAAAGAAAATTACATTGAATTGCTGGCAATACAATACCAGGAAATGGTGGGGGGACAATCGAGCGCCCCCTTCCTGAACAATGCCAGGCCACATGCCTTCAACTTGGGGGTGGGTGCTTTGAGGCGGAGGGGGGGCTCGGCCCCCTTAACTTCCCTGGCGGTATTCCCGAGTATGGCTCGGGGATAACTTTCAGTACCAAAAGCGGTAACCCCGAAACCACACTCGGGATTACCCCAAAATATTACTCACCTTCCCTGCGCTCCCCTGCCTTCCTCCCCGCCGTCCTCCCCGCCATCCTCACACTCTCTCCCCGCTCTGTGCACGGCCGATTGCCGGCACTTGCCTTCCAGTTCCCTTCCCTGCGAGCGTTGCGACGCAGGGGGGTGGAAGCGGCGGCAAATTCAAAAATGTAAATACACAAATGATATGATACAAATTTGTGATCCTAACAGATTACACTGTATCATGCCATTTCAGCACAGGATTGCGCCTGGTGACTTTTCCAGTGCCCTGCCTGTGCTTTTCCAGTGCTTTGCGCCTGGAAAATTTTGAACGACCATGGCATCCAAACAGCGTTCTTTTTGCGCAAAACAATGGAAAACAGCAACGGCGAAACAGAGTTACTTGAAGAATCGAACGATATTGATTCGTGGGAAAATTCGTCATCAGGTACAGAAGGTGACGACAGCGACGATTCTGATGTCTCTTTCTGGCACATAGCTTGTGGAATTTGGGAAGTATATCAAATGATTCTTCAGAATTTACAATCGAGCGATGTGCCGAGCAAGCAAACTCCCTCCTTCCTCCCCCCCACGAACAGGAGAGGAGAGAGGGCTTGATCCGCTCCACCCCCTCCCACCCCTATCCCCTGTGTCTACCCGCCCACAGCGCAGTCCTTATGTGCAGCCTTTGCCTGAGAAAGTGAATGTGTGGGCGGGAGAATTGAGGTATGCCAGCTGTAAGATCAGCCTTGGGTGAGTGAGCAGTCCCCCATCTCCCACCCTTCTCTCCCCCACCTGTCTCCCCCCTTCCCTCTTCTAGGAGCTGTTCAGTTGAGTTCTTGTCCAGCTAGCACTTAGGAACCACTTGGCTTCTGATGTAGAGGGGTACTCTGCCAGGGCTTCTGATGTAAGGGGGGACTCTGCCAGGGCTTCTGGTATAAGGGGGACTCTGCCAGGGCTTCTGGTGTAAGGGGGACTTTGCCAGGGCTTCTGGTATAAGGAGGACTCTGCCAGGGCTTCCGGTGTAAGGAGGACTTTGCCAGGGCTTCTGGTGTGAGGGGGGCTTTGCCAGGGCTTCCGGTGTAAGGGGGATTCTGCCAGAGCTTCCGGTGTAAGGGGGGCTCGGCCAGGGCTTCCATTGTAAGGGGGACTCGGCCAGGGCTTCCGATGTAAGGGGGACTCCGCCAGGGATTCCAGTGTAAGGGGGACTCTGCCAGGGCTTCCGGTGTAAGGGGGACTCTGACAGGACTTCCGGCGTAAGGGGGACACTGCCAGGGCTTCTTGCGTAAGGGGAACCCTGCCAGGGCTTCTAGTGTAAGGGGGACTCTTTCAGGGATTCTGGTGTGAGGGGGACTCTTCCAGGGATTCTGGTGTGAGGGGGACTCTGCCAGGGCTTCCAGTGTAAGGGGGACTCTGCCAGGGCTTCTGATGTAAGGGGGACTCTGCCAGAGCTTCTGATGTAGGGGGGACTCTGCCAGGGCTTCTGGTGTAAGGTGGCACTCTGCCAGGGCTTCAGATGTAAGGTGGATTCTGCCAGGGCTTCTGATGTAAGAGGTCACTCTGCCAGGGCTTCTGATGTAAGAGGACACTCTTCCAGGGCTTCTGATGATGGGGGGCACTCTGCCAGGGCTTCTGATGTAAGGGGGCACTCTGCCAGGGCTTCTGGTGTAAGGGAGCACTCTGCCAGGTTTTCTGATGTGTGATGTTCACGTCGGGAACTGACTAACTGACACTGACGTCACTAGTGACACTAATAATACTATACACCATACTAATTACACTGGCTGGAAAGGGGTGACCATCAACGGGTTAATTGTTTGCCTAACAATGTGTAATGTGTGCTGCTTTTACTTACTAATTATGATTTTTTTTTTCTCCCTGCTTTTCAGGGAGAAGAGCCAGATCACTGTTCCTATGTACACAGGGTTCTGTGTGTTATATATATACGGTATATATACTGTATTTTAGGGATCGACCGATAACGGTTTTTCGTTGCCGATACCGATACCCATATTTTGGTTATCGCATATCGGTATCGGCCGATATGGGCAAATATTTTGTACATCCTATGTCAGGGTCTGAGACTAGTCTTCTCCTCCTCCAACCATTAGGGGGTGATGCTCATGTAAGGGTAAAATTATGTCACATAGCATAATTCCGTTTACAATTGTTATTGAATATGCCACTCACATATGTACAAATTAAAGATATAAGCAATTCCACTTACGGCAAGTGGGTGAAAGATACCGATCTGCCAGCAGATCTGCTATTGTGGAATTGCTTATATCTTTAATTTGTACATACTGTATGTGAGTGGCATATTCAATAAAATTTGTAAACGGAATTATGCTATGTGACATCATTTTACCCTTGCATGAGCAATATTTGGAACATCGGCAATATCGGCCAGTTCCGGGGGCCGATACAGATATATCGGCAAAAGTCAATATCGGCCCTCGATATATCGGCCTTGCCAATAATCAGTTGATCCCTATTGTATATACTGTGTACACACATACATGTGTGTTTGAGGTTCTGTTTGGGGTGCACACTCCATTGCAATAGGCTTTACACACCTATGGTGAGGGGGTTTACCCAGCTGTGTCCTACTCTACTGCAACTCACATACATATGCTCCTTGCTTTCTTTCAGGTCTCTCCTACAGGCAGGTTAACCCTTTCAGGACAACAGTCCCCACAGTCAGAGTTGAAGGCTCTTTCCCACCGGAGCTTCCAAATTCTGGGCCCCATACCAAGTCTTGTTGTATTGGTTGAAAGGTCTTCCCACATTCCCAACTGTATCTTATGCTTGTCCTCTGCTCGAAGCACATTTGCCTCCATTTTCACTCACTTTTTTTGAGAGTAGGTGTATATTGGACCCTGGTTCTCTGGGCATGATCTCCTGCTTTCAAGCTTCCATGAATGAGTCTCATACCAAAGCTACCACTCTTTACCCAACAAAAAGGGCAGAGGAATTTGGCAATGTTGTAACAAGTGAGGATTGGGAGGATATAAACCTTGATTAATACTATGCTGTCCTGCCAACACCCATAGTAAAACCCTGTAATACCTATTGTGGCCCCAAGAACTTTTATATCCTCCTTGTGGCCTCCTATATTAATTTACTTGTAACAGGTGGATGCTCAGGGTGCTCAAGCACCTGGAGTTTTTATTTTCTTCCTTTTTTCTTTACCATTACCCTTTAAATTATGGGTGGGTTTAGCTGTAGGACCCACCTTCCCTTTATGCAATCAATTTTACAGTAATAATGATCTGACATTTGACATCCTTATACAGTTTGCGCTATTGTTATTGGCACCAGCCAGGGAAAACGGCTTTCATATTTTGGATATTATGGCTCTTAGGATCCCCTTATGTTCTCCCAGCCTAGAGGTTGTGCAATATCTCACTAGATGACTTCTAACCTTGTTGCCTTTGTTTAAATTTTCTGTAATTTTTATTGCCTTGCCTAACTTTGGAATGCCCATTACTATGTCAGACACCCTTCATTGTTCACAATATTTGTTTCCTTCTTTGCTAAAATTCAAAAACATTTTGTAAGAGAAAAATCGTCTTCCTTTTAACCACATAAAACAGTTGTTTATTTATGCGAGCTATTATATTGATAAAATGTTTGCTAAGTCACTTTTTTTATATTTACACCACCTACCTAAATAAAGCGGACAGAAGCTGTGAATGATTTATGTGATATTTTTATTAGACTATTAAATACTCAAAGACACTTTGATGAATGAACCAAACACCAGTACTCTTTACCTGAGCACCTTCTGAGTATAATTATAGTGTGTGTATATTGCATTGAACACATTTCAAAACTTTTTGTTAAAGATTGTTTGAGGTGTGCCTTTTTATTTTATTTTTTTTCAGTTTGGGTAACATTTTATTGCTTTTATGACTTATTGTCTGATATCCTTTTTAATATTTGGATATGTTTGATTTTAAAGCTGGTTTAATCTTTGACACTGATTTTTAAACATTAAAAAGGAAAATAACCTTAAAAGAATGTTATAAAAAAAACAACTGAATACCACATGATGTTACAAAATAATGTGTCATCTTAGACACACCTGGTATGACAGTCCAGAAAAAAAACAGGTCTAGGAGTTACCGTATATGCATGTTAATGTGTATTTACTAAATGTGTGGGTGTCTATTTGTGTGCCTCTGTGTGTATGTACATTTCAAAAATACAGATTAGCAGAAACAGACAAATAAGTTGAACAAGTCGATGAGACATCACAATAACCAGAGACAATCTAAAACCAAATATTAATGAATGGTTGATGTTACCTTTTTGTAAAACAATTATTTTGCATGTATTTTGAAATAATAAGACCAAAACATACTCCTAAAATATATTTTATTTTTATTTTTTTTTGGGGGGGGGGTGTTCAATTTCAATTGGCACTTCCATAAATTTAAATGATTTCCACTTACAATAATACATTAATCAAAAACATGTTGAAAAACTAGAGTTCAAGTAATATTCTAATATTCCACCCGTCATCATCCAAAGATGCTTCATTGGTAGATTGTACCAGTACGATCAGCAGAAATTTCCCTTTGTTTTACCTTTTCATTAACATTCTTAAGTGCTTAAAGCGAACACTTGTAATTGTTTAGTAAGTCTTTCCCTCACTGCTCGGTGGAATGATTTTCTGCTTCATGGCACTTAGCACTACTTACCTTCCATGATCCAATGCCACCTCTGCTTCTATGGCACAGGGGAGGCGTCTTGCTGAAACTTGGAACCTCACTCTCTGAATCACCATTGGCTATTTTTAATCCTTATGTTTCTAGCATTAATAAATAGATAGCAATGTACAGTATATATATTTACTTGTTTTCAACTATTGTTTTTCATTTCCTTAGTTACTTCCTGGTTTCTTGCCTAGGTAAATAATGTCATACATCCCAGGAGTTTTCTGGAGAGGAGGAGGGTTTTTCTCAACTCAGCATGCCTTCTTGCATGTACGCCTGAACTGAGGGCAGATGGATTCCAGAAAGTTAATGCTAAATGAACCATCTACCCTTACTCAAGATGGCCACAGCCAGAAATGCTAGGGGTGTTTTTCAAAGTGATTTTTCAGCAAAATAAATCATGCAGACATGGATGGATGGGGGAGTTTGCTTTGAATATTTAAAATGAATTAAATAGAATGTTTACTTTGTGGTGCTCAGATTCAGTGTAGTTTCACTTTAAACAAAAATAAAATTTTATTATAGAAACATGGATGCTGCCATTGTTGACCTCTTTCTATGGCAATGCCAGTCATCATGTTGACACATGCTGAATCGGTGGGGTTCTTGATCATATGATTACCAAGACAGCCAATCATAGTGTTTACATGCGGGCTGAAGCTCATTCATAAAAATAAACCACAGGAGCCTAAAAATAGCAGTTTGCCTACTGTATGTTCAATACAGTAACTGTCAGATACAATTACGGTATTAAGCAAAACATAAAAAAAAATGGAACAAAAAAATGCTTTTCTCACATTTTTATCTAGTTGTCAGGCTTTAAAAAAAAAAAAACAAAGAAACAACTGAGCAGTAAATTTACTAAATCAATGTACCAATAAAAGATGTATGTATATTGTATTGATATCTGTACATTGGGATAGTTCACTTACTGGCTCCTGATGTAGCCTCCTATTTAGGTGTAAAGTATACATAAATATTTATTGTCCTGTATAGCCTTCTATGTGGCTTTTAAACCATTTGTATACAAATAAAGATTTTGCTTATATTCAAAGTAATTTATTTGCTGAGGGGTTTCATTTTTTTCTTCTTTCTTCATTATGGACTTTATGGGATGTGGTGTGACTATATTCCCAGTGTATTATATTCCCATGTTTGCTTACATAGTCTTAGAAGTACAGAAGCCAGAGTCCGCATAACTATTCAGTTAACATTTTCTGCAATGGCAGCCTCTGTATTTATCGCATAACATGGATACTTTAAGAGCCGGTTCACACTACCACTACCAGAAAGTCGCCCCGTGACATGAAGAGACTTGTTTAGAGACTTGGAAGAGACTTGGAAGAGACTTGGCACTACTTTGAAGAGACAGGCGACTTTGTCTGTGGGGAATGCCTGGCTAATCTCTTTCTTCTTCCTGGAAAGTCTGATAACAAGTCGTGTCAATTAAGATAAGGAGGCAACTCCCATTGAAGTATATGGGACAGTCGTATCACAGGTCACTTCAAAGTAGTACAGGACCCTTTTCTGAAGTCGGAGCAACTTCAGTAGTGCCAATTATGACGGCACTGATTGATTAACATTGCTTTTGTTATCTCAAGCGACCTGGGGCTTCACAAGTCGTGCTAGTGTGAATGCGCTCTCAATCAGAATGGCATGGTTATTAAGATAAAGTTGCAAGGATCTTTACCCAGGGCATGCTATTACATAACTCCACACGTTAAATAAGACTGAAATGTCTTTGTTAAAGTAGCGGACTTAAACTTAATCAATCAATTATTTTAGTGTTGAATTGAATTGTCTTTAACTAAATATTATATGCAATAATTTATTTTTATTCTCAATAAACAAATGTACATAAGTACACGCAGTTCCTCTTACATTTTGTGAGTCATAGCATACAGGAAAATAAGCTTATTATACTGAAAATGCAATGCTACATTTGACTGTATATTTGAACAAACAGTTGCTGAAATAACAAGCTTGAACAACTGCTGGCTATACTTAGTTTATATATTGTTTAAGAACAGTGCTTTGCAAAAGCAATCTGCTTAAGGTTAACTCCATATCTAATAATACAAATACATATAAAAGCTTTACAATACAAGCACATTAGTGGGTCAACCTGCTTTACCCCTTTGGGTAAAATTCTATTCCAGAACAGAGCGGATTAAAGTGCAACTAAAACTCATTTTCAAAAGTCGATACTTAGGGTTACAGTGGTCGTTTTATCTGCCATTACATTATTAATGCCATTAGGGAGTGTTTATTTTGCTTCTTGCCCTGTAGACTCAACAGGCGGTGTCCACATTGGAAAATTTCTCCTCTATCGATGTTCTGTTGGCAACTCAAAATGTTGGATTTACTTTCACTTTCATTCCAGGTGAAAATCGTGATCATAACAATTAGGGAGAGAGGAAATCTCCTTAACGGCAACACAGACAGCAATAAAAACCTAAAAGTGATTCTAACCCCTCACCAGGCTATTCAAATCTAAAAAGATTTTTGTACCTACCATAAAACCCTTTTCCTAGAGTCTATTGAGGGATAAAGGGATTCTTAGAATGACTGGTAATGCTGCCACCTACAAGAGAAATGGACACTGGCAAACACAAAAAATGTTGTCCAGACTAACAACCCATCCACAACATGCCTCAGTTTTGTAGCAAAGTAGTACAAAGAGCAAAGAGCAAGATAATAATGTTGATTGGGAGACAGGACTCTGCTGTTGGTTGCATCAATAGGGTGTCCAGAACTTCTGCACAGCCTGACAGGCTGACATCTATCATGAGGATCCTTAAGAATAAGAGAATTAGGGGTGCCCTTATTCCAGAGCTGGCTTCCTGGGCTGCCAGGCCAAGGACAACCTGGCCCTTGGTGCCAACTGTATAGGTCTGTCCAAGGACTCAACTGACTTGTCCCATGACAACATAAATTTGCATTGTAGAGGCCTGGAGTGAAACTGGGCAAATTGAGCTATCTTGAAGAAGGCTATCAACAGGCCTAGGACTGTCAAGTAATAGAAAAGAGTTAGACAACTCCTGAACTGGAAAATGGAATCAGAGACCAGAAAGTTTAAAGTTTCTCCTGTAGAAGATATACTCTGGCCTGAGCTGTGTCCGGAACTAGACACAGATGCTCCAAATGAAGAAAACAGTTCCAGCAACAATTTCTGAATGATCAAGATTCACTCAAACCACTGCAACTTCTAGACAGTCAAAGGGCAGACTACGAACTTGTAGTGTAGAGGCCTAACAGCAAACCATAGGAAACATAGATTTGCAGGTACATGTCCTTGAATTTATGGAAATTTATGAAATAAAGACATTCAGCTCTTTGAGATCCACGATGGGGCAAATGCCTCCTTTGTGTGTGGGGACACTTAACAAGTTGGAGTAAAACCCATGAAACGGTTATGCCACAGGAAGTGCTGCAATGATATCTTGATCCAGAAGACCCGAAAGGTCTTAATGGAGATCTGCTAATCTGTGGAGTAACACAGGAACATTGAAGGTGAGAAAGTGAAAAGGAGACAAGGAGCAAAACTCCTGGAAAACCATCTTCTGTACCAAAGCATCAAAGATGCAAAATTGACAAGGCACCACTCCCACTCTGGAAAATGGGGGCACGTCTGTATACCAAGGAATACTTGTCTGAGGATTTGGCAGAGTTTGAGTGCCAGCCAGACCTTGGGACTGGAAAGGGAACTAAGCTTGAATGGTCTCAAGCAGGTAGTTAAGAAACTAAAATGAACATTTCTTAACAGTCAACAGAGGGAAGGACGCAGTCTATTGGTTAGCTTTCATATGCTGAGGAAGATAGGTGATGTTGCTGTCACTAGCGTCCTAGATAAACAGCATCTAGAATCAATCCAAAGAGATGTTGTCCCTCAAAGACCATGCAAAACAAATGCTTCTTATACAAGAATTTTGCAGTTCAGCACCTTAACCCATGCCTGAATGCTGACAGGATAGCCATGCAATAACCAAGCAAGGAAGCTTTTAGCATATTGGCACAGCTAAAATTAAAATTTATAGCCATTTGCCCACATATTTTCCATGGTCTGACAAGCTGACAACCACAATAAAAAGGAGACAAATTCTCAGATGTGGACGTAAAAGTCACAGACCGAAATCAGTCTAAATAATTCTTTATTTAAAGAAGGCAGATAGTCCACATCTAATAACAAATCTGCCGAGGAATCCTGACCCGACCAGAAAAGTCCAGCATGTCTGTGTCAGATTTAGCAGAAGAGGTAAGAGGCCCATTAGTCAGAAATTGTCCCCAGCCGACAGCTGTACCAGACCATAAGGAACTTCCTTCACACAGGAGCCAAATATGACAAAGTCCTGTGGTGCGCTTGCATGAGAGCAACCCCACTTCTGGTTGCAGAGATACAAGTGAAGGCCAAACAAACATGTTAAGTATTGGGCACCAAACTAATTACCCAACTGCTCAAATGTACTACAATGCCAAAGGCAATGAGGAGGCTTGTATCAGGACTCCAGGCAGCATAAAATGCAGTACATAGAGACCACAGAAAAAAGAAAGGGATCTACTGGTTGCTCAGACAGATGGGGTGAAGCACTGTTAACAGCTGCATTAGGGTAGGTGGATCTGCATGGGAACAACTGCATATAACAATCCACAACAGCTGTTGTAAATCAGCCAAGATAAACTTTAAAATTAAACTCCCCAAGTACTGTTTTACTATGTTCTATTACAATAGTACTGAGTACATTCTGACAATGATCTGTTACTCAGGCTGAATTGACATAGAGTACAATCCAATTGAATGTACAGTATGCTTTTTTGTAGAGAAGATATCACATGGTCACACTTATTCAGGATCCTGCCAACTATCCTAAATTGACAGTGTACTTTCACACTGAGAACTGGGTGTACACATGCAAGAGACACACCATGTAAATCAAATGTACAGCTTCAACTATTAACACTGCTTATGCCAATTATTCTCCTTACTATGCAAGCAATCATAGAGGGTGTGCATGATCCTGTGTGCTCCCTGCTTTCTGAGCTTCATTTCCAACCCTTCAGAAATAAATAGGAGGGATCCCCTGTGTGGCCAACATGCCAAGTACATGTGTGTACGCCAGCTGAGAAAGAAAAGGAGAATTTTAACTCCTACAAAAATAACCAGACACCTATAGTTGGTAGCGTAGCAAATACCCCATACCTAGCCTCAGTACCAGACAGAGGAAATCTAAACTCAGCATAAGGCTGATAGTCATTCAGAACAGCAAGCAGCAGAGATAAGGACAGGAAAACCGCCTTAGTTCTGCACCATTAACTGCATAAGGTATCCCAAGACATACTGGCCTGAATAGAATAGTAGAGTTCTGTGTGAACTGGAACATGGATGGGTAGTAACTGACAACTTCAGGACTGCCATAGAGAGAATACCACAATAAAAATTAAACTGGTAACCTGTGGGGATTAGCAAACTAGAGAGCTGTTTTGACTGGAGAGACTTCAAGGGTTTAAGATATCTGGCATGAATCAACCAACACTCATTGGCTGACTGGAGAGACTTCCAGGATATGGCACATATGGCAAGAATAAACCAGAGCTCATTGGCTGACTGGAGAGACTTCCAAGATATGGCACATATGGCAAGAATAAACCAGAGCTCATTGACTGACTGGAGAGACTTCCAGGATCTAGCCTATCTGGCATGAATTAACCAGCACTCATTGGCTGACTAGAGAGACTTCCAGGATTTGGCATATATGGCATGAATTAACCAGCGCTCATTGGCTGACTGGAGAGACTTCCAGGATCTAACCTATCTGGCATGAATTAACCAGCGCTCATTGGCTGACTGGAGAGACTTCCAGGATTTGGCATATCTGGCATGAATTAACCAGCGCTCATTGGCTGACTGGAGAAACTTCCAGAATTTAGCATATCTGACATGAATTAACCAGTACTTGTCGGTTGACCTGGGTGACTTCCAAGATTTATTATATTTAGAATGAGTCAACCAGCTGCTATTGATATTAGCAAATCTTCCCAACAACAGAGAAAAGCACACATGAAGAAGATGCATTCACTCTCCTGGGGAGTGATGGTTGTTGTTGGAGTTGTGTTTTATTCTCCCGTAGGACGTAGTAAAACCCAATAGTCTCAAAAGTCCTGTGTTCCTCCATGGCTGAGAAAGTTTTCCTTGGGCAAAACCTCACTTCCCAACAATGCATATGCACTTTTTCTTTTGTTTCCCTGATGTTCTATTCAGCTGCCAAGAACAGGAGAAGCTACCCCATGTAAGCTGTAAGTTGCTCAAGTCACACTTTCATAGGGGTATGGTCTTAACCTATGTGACGGTGCTTGTTGATTGGCCCAATGTTGTCACATAAGGTGAGTCACATTCTCCTTCATACCTAAACGTACCCAGCATTTTGTTTACTCCTATTGGCCCTTGAGGAGTAAAGGAAAGGCAAATACAGTATGCGCTGCTGGAGATTAAAGTATAACGGCAAACCTGTGGTTTTGCCTGAGTGGCAGCAATAGAGAAATTGTACATGGGGCTGCTCTGTTTTCACAGTTAATATTGATCACCAATGATTCATTTTCCAATGAGGGCACTATAGCACTGCCACCGATATAATGGGGCATAATTGCACTAATACCAATGTATTGAGGGTGCTATGGCACTGACACAAATGTAATGGCACTGACACCAACATAGTGGGCAAAATTACTTTGCTTAAAGGTAATACTTTAATTTTTTGGCATAAAATAATTAGATAATATAATGAAACATTCTGCTTTTTGCTAATGTATCTTTTTGTACTAATACTGTATGGTAATCAGGAAAATTAAGTTAACATACTTTCCTTTTACATGCATTTCTACTAAAAGTGCAATTATTTGATGGTAAACATAAGGAAATCGAGAAGACAAATTATATAGTAAGTTCCACATGACTTCATAAGTAAAATGACTTGGTTATGTACAGTAAGTAAACATATTTAAAACCCAGCCATTTTTATTTTATTATTGATAGAGTGGGAAAGGCTTAAAATCTTAAAGTCTGAATTCCTGTATGGGGGGGGCCCACTTTCTGTCTATGTGACAGTCATCAAACAGAACAGGACGTGATGAGAAATCTCTCCAGCTTGGGGCATGGACACTAATTAAAACCCAACAACAATATAAATGTTTCCTCAGTCTATCGAAAAAAAAAAATATGACTAGAGGTGGGTTTCAAATCTTTAAAGCATCAATAGTTTTTTTGTGGTAGAATTCCCCTTTCAGCAGAAATACCCAGAGAAAAATATATTTGTAGTTAAAAAGTCAGTATCATATTGTAGTAGAGCTATGTTGCAATATTCTAGCCTCCAATATTAAAAAAGGCTTCAAATTTACCAGTTTACTAAATAAATAAAACATGTAACATGATAAGGAGACAATGAGGGGGTTGGTTACCAGGACTCCACATTTATCAACTGGTATCCTTTGATTGAAAAATATCTACATTTAAAATTGGCTATGAGTTGTCTTATTCCAAATCTGTAGGGTGTTAGCTCCACCTTGAACTTTATTCTTTCTTTTGGCTTCAGGTAAGGAACCCTGCATCAAACATAAGAAAATAAATTAGATGTCAAAATATTAACACAAAACTCGGGCAAAGCTAGACCCTCTGAGTACTGAAGCACAATGGTAAGCAGTTTTCTCACTAAAATCAGAGAGTTGAAAAGTTTCTCTGCAAAGAAAGTTAATACTTCCCTCTCCCACTGCACTTTGAAAAATAAATTGCTGTCTAAAAACTCTTCTGGAAGTATCAGATTCCTGGTGTTCCAATACTAACTAAGTTCTTCCTGCCAACCCATACGTTGCTTCAAGATACAGATACAGGAGCCACTAATTGCAGCTGAGGACTAGGAGATCGACACTCCCATAAATGTTGGTTTTGGAAATTTGCAGAGATTTCTCTTCATCATAGTGGTATTAAGTAGCAAGGGCAGTAGTGAGAGGTAAGTATTTGCTATCTACTTTGCAGAGAGGCCATGTATTCACTGCCTGACTTTCGGCTATCAAATGCACAAATAACTTATGCAGTGTGGCAAACCTTTATGGTAAACAATTTAAAGGAGGCATCCAATTGAGCAACAAAAATAGTGAGATGTCCCAGAGATAGAACATATCATGAGAGACTGTAGGAATCTAATATGGTTTGTACAGCCTTAAGTAAAGAAGGGAAATGTAGGATATGACCGAAACCTTTAAATACATTGACTGTCAATCAGATTCCGCAAGGCAGTATTTTCAATATGAAGCTAAGATTAGAAACAATGGACATGATCTCAAACCGGCAGGAGGAAAGTTTAAAACTAACATTAGAAATGACACTGCCTGGCCAAAAAAAAAAGTGGCCACCTGGAATTACCTAAGCAACTAACTAAACCAAGCATGCAGTAACTATTGGATAGTTTCTGCATGTGCCCAAAGAATGAGGTCAGCTGCAGTCCGGCCCCCTAATCTGCATGCAGGGGCGCCGGACGCATGGATTTCAATGGGGCTTTTTTTTTCTTGCATCACCTGATTAGAGCCAGAGGCTCTAATAAGCTGCAGCAAAGGGTGGACCCGAGGTGCAGAGCAGTGCGCCCCGAGCCCACCGATTGTGTGACAATAGCGAATGAAAATTCGCTATTGTCACACGGATCCTCCTCCTGGCCAATCAGGGAGCGGGTCTAATACCTGATTCCTGATTGGCCGCAAGGCAAACCCCATGCCATTGGCCGAGGAGGAGGCGGGAGCGGGAGGACTCGAGGAGACGTGCCAGGGGACTGAGAGAAGCCGCCACCGCTGCTGCTGATCCAGGTAAGTGCACTGGTCTCGGGGCCACACTGCATTGAAGGGGGCACGCACGCTGGTCACTGCATTGAAGGGGTCATGTACGCTGGTCACTGCATTGAAGGGGGCATGTATGCTGGTCTCTGCATTAAAGGGGGCATGCATGCTGGTTACTGCATTGAAGGGGGCACACACACTTGTCTCTGCATTGAAGGGGGCACGCACGTTGGTCACTGCATTGAAGGGGGCATGTACGCTGGTCACTGCTTTGAAGGGGGCATGTATGCTGGTCACTGCATTGAAGGGTGCATGTACGCTGGTCTCTGCATTGAAGGGGGCACGCACACTGGTCACTGCATTGAAGGGGACATGTACGCTGGTCACTTCATTGAAGGGGGCATGTACACTGGTCACTGCATTGAAGGGGGCATATACGCTGGTCACTGCATTGAAGGGGGCATGTACTGTGGTCTCTGCATAGAAGGGGGCACGCACGCTGGTCTCTGCATTGAAGGGGGCACGCATGCTGGTCTCTGCATTGAAGGGGGCATGTACGCTGGTCACCGCATTGAAGGGGGCACGCTGGTCACTGTTTTGAAGGGGGCACGCTGGTCACTGTTTTGAAGGGGGCACACTGGTCACTGTGCATTGAAAGGGGGCACGCTGGTCACTTTGCATTGAAAGGGGGCACGCTGGTCTCTCTGCATTGAAAAAGGGCACGCTGGTCTCTGTACATTGAAAGGGGGCACGCTGGTCTCTGTGCATTGAAAAGGGGCACGCTGGTCTCTCTGCATTGAAAGGGGGCACGCTGGCCTCTCTGCATTGAAAGGGGGCATGCTGGTCACTCTGCATTGAAAGGGGGCACACTATACCTTAATTACTGAAGCCCCCTTTCACACTTTTGCGACCTCAAAGTCACGCAATTTTTTACAGCGTTTTTTGCCGCAAAGCAATGCCTATTACATTTTTCTGTTTGCGCCCCCCCCCCCAAAAAACATTTTGAGCACCAGCCACCACTGGTCAGCTGACTACCTGAATATACTGAATGACCAGGTTATTCCATCAATGATTTTTTTCTTCCCTGATGGCACGGACATATTCCAAGATGACAATGCCAGGATTTATCGGGCTCAAATTGTGAAAGAGTGGTTCAAGGAGCATGAGACATCATTTTCACACATGGATTGGCCCCCACAGAGTCCAGAACCTAACCCCATTGAGAATATTTAGGATGTGCTGGAGAAGGCTTTGCTCAGTGGTCCAACTCTCCCATCATCAATACAAGATCTTGGTGAACAATTAATCCAACACTGGACGGAAATAAATCTTGTGACATTGCAGAAGCTTATTAAAAAAATGCCGCAGCGAATGCGTGCCGTAATCAAAGCTAAAAGTGGTCCAACGTGTGTGACCTTTTTTTTTTGTTGGTGATTTGTTTTTGGCCAGGCAGTGTATCATTTTACTGAAAGAGTAGGGGATGGTTGGAACACAGTTCCAAAAGAGGTAGTGAGTCAACAGTAAGGCTTCATTGACTTCATTCACACCACACATGTTGGCCCATGTTTGTTAATGTTAGTCTATGGCAGTACTAAGCCCATTGTTTTTTATAGGCTCATGCTAACTTGTTGAATTGGTGTATGCGTTGTGAAAATTTAACATGCTGCACTTGTGATATTAAAGGCAGATTGAGAAAAAGCAAACAAAAAAACAAAAAACGAATATGTTATACTTACCTGCTAATGGTTTTGCACAGAGCAGCCCCGATCCTCCTCTTCTCCAGTCCCTCGCTGGCACCCCTGGCCCCTCCCTGCTGCCGAGCACTCCTATAGCAAGCAGCTTGCTATAAGGGAACCTGAGCAGGCTCATTCCCAAGCAGCGACTCTGTGTGTCCATTCACACACAGAGCGTGGCTCGGTCTCACCCCCCATTCTGTCCTCACTCGCTGTGATTGACAATGGCTCCTACTGCTGTCTCAACCAATGGAGGAAGAGACCTGGAAGAGCTGCTGATCTTGTGCACACCACTAGATGGAGACGAGGCTTAGGTAAGTAACTTTCTGTGCTGCACACAGAAGGCTTTTTACCTTCATGCAAAGAAAGCATGAAGGTAAAAAAACTTGAGTCTTTACAACCACTTAGCAACAAGCTATAAAAAAAAATAAAGTATTTTGGATCCTAACAAAAATTCTGCACATCAAGGCAAAACATTGAAATGATGTACATCAACACAAAGAAATGTTTTTGAAACAGATGTAGGTGCATATCCACTGACGTGCATTTGACATGCACTTAATGCAATGGAAGTGTTGCGAGTCCCATATGTTTGGGCTAAACCTAGGTCAATACACAGGCAGAAATGTTAAAACTCTTCTAAATTTATTTTCCCTCAATTCAGTAAAAGGGGGCAAATTCTTAAAATAGTGATTGGAGCTGGAACCAACAGAGCCACGGGCACAGCCTCCCATGTTTCAGTTTCTACCACTGTTGTTGCACAAGTGACACCAAAGAGGTACCCTTATGCAAAAAAATCAGAAAGCTCAGCATCCACAGCAAACATGGTGTAAAAAAAAAAAAAAAAAACATCCTGTATTAACCATTTATTAGTTAATAAATTAGAAGATAGGTACAACTCTGCACACAGTTACATGTACTCTGCAGCAGTTGTAGCAAGTCGAAATATTAAAGGCCTGTTCAGAATATACTTGTAAGATTTATATTAATACTTACACTGCTATAAGTTGCCTGTCAACCAGTCCACTGCCTTCCACTACCAGGGTGCAGTCAGTAACAGCCATATGAAGGGGGTTTGTAAATCGGATCTCCAGAGCCATTGTTTTGTGCAGCATAGCACTAGATAGAGGCTGGTAAAGGAAAGATGACAGTCAGTCATTTAGATGGTTTCTACACAGTCTACTATGCTTCCTTATTCAAGCTTATGAATTTAAAGATCCTGCAAAGACAGAAAATGTTGATCTGCCAGAAATGCACTCAGCTCCTAAGTCCTATTGTGGACTGACAACAGACAGCATTTTGTGTACTAGGGGTTGTCACCCCGGCCCAGTTCTCCCCTGTTCAGTCCCCTGTCTTGGTTTTCTACAGCTGATCTCTCTCAATCAATGGCAGGATTTCATTTCAAGCAAAAATTCTTCAAGCTACTATGGAAAATTCACCAAGAACAGTGTTCTCAGTCATTTCACTTTAAAGTTCCTTATTAAATAGACAACAACAGTTGTGTAGTGCTAGGTGCTATAATGCAAGATCGGTTTCAGGTTAACCTTGCACTGCAGTTCCATTATGACATTTTGCTCCCCTGCTTTAATTATTGACCATTATTCCCTGAAATTTTTGGGCTTATCTTATACCTCGTAAGTGCTTTTGACCCTTGTAGTACCATGAAGGTCTACCTGTTTAGGTCCTGCTTTAGAATAATGAGCATTCTGTGGTCAAAGATAACCATTGCTTCATAGTCTTGGTAGACATGTTCCTTCTGCTGGGCCAAAGCACAGATAAACACCCATTGGCATTTTAACAGTTAGTGTAGAAAAACACAAACATTTCCATGATTACTACTTCTCTATGAATTGATATGCCAGATGCCAATGTAACAGCAACAATTTCCTACTTCCTAAACAGGAGTAACCACATACCTGTAAGTGGGTGTGGGCAAATAATCTGGTTTAATTGTTTTCTGTAATATCTTTTTTGTTGATTTATGATTAAAGAAGTTAATTGAATACATTCACAAACTAATTTGCATAAATATTTACTAGTTATTGTTTACGTTGACAAACCACCAGTTGGCCTTTCCATTCAAGCTAAAAGCACAGGCATTCCTACATTAGGAGCAATGGAATTGCATCACAGTTCTGCATAATCTCCTCCAACAGTTAATCTTCTGAACCAAGAACTCTCGGTCTTACTTTTCTTCTTAACTGTTCTTTTTTTCTGGTATAAAGATCTCAGTAAACAAGATCATATAAATATCATAAGAGTAATATTTCACTAAACCTTTCCCACTTGAGTATTAGGTAAAAGAGGTATAATTCAAAATCATAAGACCCCATAGCAAAGTTTTGACAGGGCCCTTCTTTCCTTTAGTTAGGCATCTATTTGTAGGGAAATAAACTATCATGAGAAAAACAGCCCTAGAGGGAGGTTGTCTTACATACACAAGGGAAAATTACTTAGAACAAGGGAAAGATTGTCTTGGAAACCTTGGGAGATCACCTCAGGTAAAGAAAGACTGTCCAGGAAAAGCTTGGGGAGCAACACAAAAACCTTCTTGAAGGGTTTACATGGAAGCATCCTGTTTCTCCCTAACTTAGAGAAAGGGAGAGACTGTTTTGGAGACACTTCTAAAAACACTAGAAGCAAAAGTTTTTCATGACTCTCAGGACTGTCTTGAAAAGCTTAGTGAGAGACAAGAGGATAAAAAAAATTCTCTGAAGTCTACAGGGAAACATCTGGCTCCTCTTCTGCATTAAAGAGAGTGAGAAGCTGTCCTGGTGACAATAAGGGTGTTTTTTATACTAAAGCTTGAGAGGGCAAAATTAGTCACAATTTTGCAGAGAAACCAATCAGCTTCTAACCTTAGCTTGTTTAATTAAGCTTTATCAATAAAACCTGGAAGCTGATTGGTTTTTCTGGGGAATTGTGACTGATTTTGCCTTTTCTAGCTTTAGTAAATAAACCCATAAGAGTCGGTTCACACTAAGGCGACACGACTCCTTACTACTTCGGGGTCGACTTGTGCATTACCATGCACCACGACTTCGGAGTGACTTGCAGGGACTTCACATAATGAAAGTCTATGCAAGTCGCCCCGAAGTAGTACAGGACCCTTTTTCTTCTGACTTGTGTTGCTCCTATTAGAACGGGTCCTGTAGCGGTCAATGGACCACGAGGGTGCGCGACTTGTCAGGCTAACAAGTCCCCTGACAAGTCGCGCTAGTGTGGACCGGCTCTAAGAGACTATCCTGGAGACTGTCTTAAAAAGAGAAAGATCGTCATGCAGAGCCCTGAACAGGGACAAAAAAACTTTTCTGAAGGACCTACAGGAACGCATCCTGCTCCTCACCTACCCAGGGATCACATTGACAGAATGAGAAAGGAACAGCATGCAGTTGTGCTCGGAGATATTTACAGTATTGTCAGCCAATTTCATTCTACTCACTAAAACCTGTTGGGCCCTCTCTTATCCCTGGGCCCCACTGCAGTTGCCTAAGCTGCTTTTGCTATAGTTATGCCTTTCAAAAACGTAGTGGTAAAAAGGGTATCAGTGGGTTTAATCAATCATTTTTTTGTATGAAAAGAGAGTTGGGAGGTTTGATTATTGAAACCCTGTTGAGTAGGATATCTAGTACACAGTTTCTCTGCTATGTTTTATAGCTCCATATCCCAGACCTGTATATCTATTACCTATTACAGGCGGTCCCCCGGGTTACAAAAAAGATAGGGACTGTAGATTTGGTCCTAAGTCGAATTTGTTTTCAAGTCGGAACAGGTACATTTTTTAGGTGTAGCCCCAGCCAAAATAATCATTTTTACGTTTTTTTGGATAGCATAAGAAAGTGTTAACACCCCTGTACCATTTGTTTTGCTGTCTGTGCCCCTGTTCAGAAGATTTCATCTCACGTTCTGTCCCTATGACCATTGGATTTTGAAAATTTTGGGTTGATGTGGAAACAAGAATTGGTGATAAAGCTTCAGTGGAGACACCTTTTTCCCATGATAACTCTTACAGAAGTGAATTTCCCTTCCTAGGGCTGGATTTCTCCTCACTTTCTGTTGTCTCCCTCCATTTGTAAGTAGGAGTCATTAGTAAGTCGGATGTTTGTAACCCTGGGATCACCTGTACATATAAATACATGCTTGCATTGCCTTTTTCTATCTGTTGTGAGGACTGACACCAGACTCTCCTAAATATAAATTTTTGTATATGTATAAATGATATTGGTAGCAGCTCGTCAACCCTTTTAATCTACCACAAAAACAAAATAAAGACTTTCTGGGTGATGATCTTTTTTAAGTTTGTGTCCAACATACAATGCGTTACTTTTTATATTACCTTAATAATAATCGGTGGGCTCTCCAGCACAAGATCCTTAGTGATGACCACTTTTGCTCCAAATGGTAATTCACAAAGGGCAACCACCTGTATCATGTTACCTTCATTAAGACCTTTGCTGTAGTGAGAATATGGTATTTGCAAAGAAATGTGTGCATCTGGAAAGAAAATATAACTAATAAGAACTTACTAGCAACAAAAGAAAACATACATAGTATTTCTCAGAAAAAAATCCATGGAAATGTGTAGTAATTAATTGTGTTTCCAAATAAAAGTTTTCATGTCCACTTTAAAATTCTCTGACAGCACACATACGAAATGGACACTGTGCTAATTTTTTAATGAACTGTATTAAACTATGCAGTAGTGTGGATCTACCATATGTTGGGGCATAATTACAGGGTAAGCAGGCAATGCAAGCACTACTGAGGCTATAAAGTTTGCTCACATATTAAAATACAGTAACTGGACACGATCCATTGAGATCTGCTATAAAAAAAAAAAAGAGAAAAACCAAAAAACCTAAAGCTTGGTACACTTTTTACATAGTTTTTTCTACTATGATATCTAAAAAGTTTCCTACAGGGTAAACTAGATATACTTCTACTGTGGAGAATATTCCACATTTTGCCTGCTCTTACAATGAAGAACCCTTGCCATATGTAAAAGTAAGCCATTTTTCTTTGAGTCCCAAGGAGTGTCCTCATATCTCCTGAAGTGACTTCAGCTTGAACAACGTTCTAAGGAATTTTCTGTTATTATACCAAGTAATCATAGCCACTTTTCTCAAATAAGAATTAATTCAGTTGAAATAAAATATTGCTGATATATGCCTTATATATGTCATAGTTACCCTTTGACTCCCCCCCCCCCCCAAACTGAACTGCAAATTAAAGTTGAGATCACACTTAGTGATGAGTCATAATGAGGGCAAAATATGTGGCTTTCTGGGGTCCCGGACTCCAAGGGGGCTCTCAGCGACACTACAAAAAGTTCTGCACTTCAGTGTTGTTTCTAGTAAGTCAGTTTCAGCTTTGAAACTCTTTAGACTTTCATCAGAGTCAGTATTCTTCTCAGTAAGGGATTCTTTAAGAGAATTAATCATACACAACACATATTACCCTTACCTAGAAAAATTATTTCTACATTATCTTTACTATCGTATGTGTCAGTTTCCAAGAATATACTGTATCACCACGTAATATTCTGTTCAAAATTAGAATTTTGCATTTCCAATCCTTCAGAAAAGCTTTACAATAACATCAGAAACAACGTTCAGATGGTTACATACTACAGTTCAGAACTACATACTCTTATGCATGATCCCATAAATCTGGCCCATAAACTGAAAACAGCCTGTGGCCCATGGTTCAAAAAGTCCATTCATGGTCACATTAATACATTGTATCATATTTTGTAGCATCCTTTCCTTGACGTTCCTGTTTCTTTGTGGTATTAGCTCATTATTGATGGCATACAATTTAAACATCAGTTATGTATATAATCCAAAAATGTTCACATTAATAAAATATTTAAAAAAAAAGAAAAAACTTTTTTTTTTCCAATTAAATTTTGTTTTTTGTTTTTGTATGATTTTTTTTTTTAATTACATTTTTTTTGTATGATATTTGAGTGTGACCCCTGTTCAGAATCAGCACTTAGTTACACATCTGTCTTTCGGTAATTCTGTGCCAATCCCATTATATAGGCCAAAATTAGGAGAATCAATTTCTGAAATTTTTTTAAAGCCTTCATAAAATATTACATTTAAAATGTCGAATCAGAGATGGCTTTGCTTTCTTTACATTCCTCTTGAGTCTTTCCTAACCTATATAAAGTAAAACAGTGCCGCCTGGTGGACATTTTTAAAACTGCAGTTATAATTGTTCAGAGTCAGCTATGTTATGGAGACATTCACAGCTATGCTTGTGCATTGCCATGCAACTTATAATGTGAGACAATGCTTGTTGCATACATGCATTTTAGAGATGTGTCCATTTATTTTTTCTGGGGCCCTCAACATTCATTCCTGCACCAAATATGTACACAATACAGGCAAGGCAGTGCAAAATATATAGTACATCAGACACCTGCTCTGCTCTGCACTGCAATGCATGTGCAGTGAAACCAGGATACTGGACTGGAAAACTCATATTTGGAATTATATGGTAATAGCATATTAACACTTTGGTCAATTATTAAAAAAAAAAACATGCAGAGATTAGGGAAAATGTTTAAAGGTGCACAGTGCACTGGCGATTTTGTGTCTAACAGGGACACACCACCTCTATGTAAGCTCCTGCTCAGTAGTGCTTAAAGCTCAACTACAACCAAAACATTCTTTTTCATTTTGAATAGAGTGGGGAACCATCAGAGTCTCAGATTATCTTTTCGTCTTTGTCTCAGTTGTCCCCTGATATCCCTCTTGAAATATCTCCAACAGGAACACAGACAAAAACATGTTTTTAGTAGAATAGAAATGGGTTTGATGACAAGCAGAGAATTTGGACCATGCAGTTCCAGCTCTCCTGTTCTCTGTGCTGTGTTTATCACAGGCTATATTTAGGCTTTAACAAACTAAATTTGTGTTATAATTCTTTAACCCCTTCCTGTTTTGCCTCCTGACCCTTCAAGAGGTTCTAAAGAACGGGAGGCGGAGACAGGCATTCTGATCATGTAACCACTGTGGTTGGCTGTCACAGTGGTCACATGATCGGGAAGCTCCCGATAGCAAGTATGCATTGGGAGCTTTCCGGTAACCGCCAGTTACCGTGCTTGGAGCACACAGGGAACGCGCTCTCAGCACAGTAATGAGTATTCATAGCAGTGGCAGCCTGTCCATTGGGGGCGCAGGGACACCGCCCCCCCTATCCATGCATCTGGCCCCCTAATCTACATGCAGGGTGCTGGATGCAGGGATTCCAATAGGGGATTTTTTTTGAAGCACGTGATTAGAGCCAGAGGCTCCAAAATCTCCAAAATGGGTGGACTTGGGGCACAGAGTACTGCGCCCTGAACCCACCCAGTTGTATGGCAATAACGAATACATATTTGCTATTGTCACACTGACTCTCCTCCCAGCCAATCAGGAAGAGGGCTGTGAGACCCCTTTCCCGATTGGCCAAAAGGAGAAGCGATCTTACTGGCCAGTGTCCAGGAAGAGGGAGAAGACTTAGGGCTGGAGGAGAAGCACAGCGGCTCAGCCATCCAGCACTCCCCGGCTTGGACAGGAGGAGGTAAGGAGGCAGGCCATCCTGGGGGGGGGAAGGGTTGCCTGCCTGCCGACTGACCGGCCGTCCGTTGGGGGGGGGTGCGCATTGGTTTACCGCCCCCCCCCCCCCAATTACCGAGCAACAGCCGCCACTGATTCATAGGGCTGCATATATGCGGCCTCTTAGCGGGTAAAGCCCAGCTAAAGAAAGGTCACATATATGCGTATGGCTGGTGGGAAGTGGTGAAGATGCAGGCATACAAGTGCAATGGGCTAGTGATGCCACAGATTGCAATAAACAGAAGGTATAATATTTATTGTGGCTGTTTCAGCTAATTTTTTAATGACAGTAATTTCCTGTATTTTCCATTGTTATCAAACTTGTTCTCGTTGATATGCTAGGGTGCAGAATGATTTTGGCTAGTGAAATTTTTGAAGTTCTAGTATTATCAGATCTAGTAACACCTGAACAGTTTAACTAATATAAAAATATAGCTGTGATGGATTTTTTAGAGCTTAAAAAGTGTGTGATAAATCTACCTAAAATAGTGATGCTCAGAAGAATGAAACCAACTTACTGCCACAGGAATGAAACCACTATTGTGCAGAATGAACGAAACAGACTGCATACAATTACATTTTGGAGCTAGTAAGGTATATGGGCATTGGTGATCTACTCTAATAAGATGAATTTACTGACACAAATTTAATGCAAACAATATCCTTCTAACTTACTTTTATTGTAGTAGAATGTTACTTGACGTACCTTGGTTTGGGCTGATAATCAAAGACTTCTGATCTGTAAATATGTCATTCACTCGTCTTCCAGTATAGAGAACAGCAGAAGCACTAAGATAAATCTTAACTGGTCTGTGATAAGGTGTAAGATTTTTAAGAACCAGAAGCAGGTTAATGTCATCTCCCACCACTAGGGGACTGAGGAGTTTAAATTTCCCAGCAACATCAGTCCCTGCAGATGGAGAAGAGGAAGGTTGGTGTAGACCTGAATAATTAGATGCAGGCCTGTAAGTATTTACTGAATTTGATGCATGTGATGGATGGCCAGAGAACAGAGAAGGTGATGATGGTCTTCCAGTTGGAGCAGCTGGTGAAGGTGATGCAGGCCGGTATCCAGGGACAGGGGATGCATGACCTGGGACTAGGGCAGGTGATAATGGTCTTCCAGTTGGTGCAGCCATTAAATTTGGTGAGGGTGATGCAGGTCTGTATCCACTTCCTGAAGGCTGGGCAGATGATGGACGACCTGAGAAAGACACAGGTGAAGATGACCTTCCGCTTGCTGCAGCTGGTATGCTTGGTGATGGTGATGCAGACCGGTATCTGCTTCCTGAAAGTGGTGTAGGTGATGAACGACCAGAGAACAGCGAAGGTGATGACGGTCTTGCAATTGGTGAAGCCAATAAAGGTGATCCAGGCCGGAATTCATTTCCCGAAAGCGGAAGAGATGGACGACTTGAGAAAGGCACAGGCGATGATGACCTTCCCCTTTCTGCAGCTGGTGAAGGCGATGCAGGCCGGAATTCATTTCCTGAAAGCGGAACAGATGGACGACCTGAGAAAGGCACAGGTGATGATGACCTTCCCCTTTCTGCAGCTGGTGAAGGCGATGCAGGCCGGTATTCATTTCCTGAACGTGGTTGAACTGGACGACCTGAGGATAGAGCAGGTGATGATGGTCTTCCAATTGGTGAAGGAGATGCTGGCCGGTGTTCATTTTCTAAAGGCTGGACAGGTGATGGACGACCTAGGTACCTTGTAGGTGTTGATGATCTTCCTCTTTCCACAGCTGGTGAACTTGGTGATGGAGATGCTGGCCGGTATTCACTTCGTGGTTGCACTGAACGACCTGAGGATGGTGAAGGAGATGATGGTCTTCCGTTCAGATCAGAATTGGGTGTAGGAGTTAACGATCTCATTGGGGAGACATTTCTGTTCCTGTTTGTCATACTATTGGGTTCTGGGCTTACATTTTCTGTTGGTGGTACATAATTAGGCATGTTCCTGCTGGCCTTCTCAAATGCCTGCCTTTCTTGTGGAGAGCCTGTTTAAAATAGCATTTAAAAACATGTTTTTTAAATTATGGTTTTGTAACATTTAATAAATAAAATTAAATTATTAAAGCCATGTACATTTACAAATTTTACATTCAAGATAGTTTCATTTATTGCAGGGAAATATTTCCCCAAAACCCCAAAAATTACAAGTACACAGACTTGACAACAGACATTGGCAAATGGCCACAGAAGGAAACGGTACAGGAAGATGCAATGGGATTGATTTACTAAATTCAAATAGACTGTGAACATTGCAGTGCAGTTGCCCTCTGCAACAGCAGTTGCTCCAAATGAGCAAAGGCTCTGCTGACTTTCATCATCCAATCATGTGCAAGCAAAAATTCTGTTTATTTTTTTTTCTTGCATGTAATTGGATACTCTTTGCCAAGTGAAGCTTTACCTCATTTACTAAGCTGAAGCAACTGCACAGTCTATTTGCCTTTAGTAAATCAACCCCATTAGCCCAAACGTATATAGTGGCCACCAAATTACACAACTCTTTACAGGGTAAAGAGAACCATTTGACCTAGTTTTCATGCATACGAAAAAGGTCATAATCTGAGGCCGATGTCACACCCACATTGGAACCAATTTTGGAAGAAGGCCAAACATATGATTTGAGGCTGTGGCAGGAAACTGTAATACCCAACATAAACATGGGGAAAACATACAAACTCCATGTGAAAGACATCTTTCATAAGTGTAGCACCCTTGTCTTAATGCAAGGTTGCTGTTAAATTTAGTTTGCTGAGCCTTAGCTAGCTTGGCTGTGATTATTCTGTGGTCATTGAATTTCCCTTCTTAATCTGTTTTACTGCATTTCTCCCTTCCGTCAGTAGGTGGCGCTGTAGCCTCTGACACTAGAGTGAGAATTACAGTTAAACAAACTGTTAATGTCCATGTCTCTCTCAGCCAATTACAGTGTCACTACGGCATTCTGGGAGATCTTATAAAAAGGATGGGAGGTTCAATAATCGGTCTCTTCCCGCCCGGACCCCCTTGGGGGGAGGGTGTGTATTGCTGTGCTGCTGCTGGCTAGGCCTGAAGTCTGAGGCCTGGTCACATGCCTGGGATTCTGCTGAGGAGAGCCAGCGACCCACATGGGAAAGATCATCCACAGACATCCAGTAACCTGTGTGAGTAACCTGCTTGTTTCTTATGGAGGACAGCTGTCCAGACAGTACAGACCACAGAAAAGGGATTGTGTCTAGTGGAGAGAAGATGTCTCCCAGATCAATCTGAAGCTCATGGATACCTAATGATTCTCAAGGTCTGCTATCCTGTACCGCTGTCTGAATACCTGTCTTTTGCAATGGGAGTCTGCCTAATAGACTGTTCTTAAAGGGTGTCCTGGACCCTACCCCTCTCTCCCCCAGTTTATTCTTGTCCTGTTGAGAAGAAATAAACTATTCATTTACTTCAGCATAAAAGTGACTGGCGCCCAGCATTTATTTTACCTGCATCACTACCCACCATGCCTGACAATCCACACCCACAGGAGGTATATAGCCCCTCTCTGCCTCTGAAGGTCATCACTAGGCCCTAGGGGGTTCTGGGGGGTCCGCTACATAAGAATTCAGAACTTGACCTATAACCCATTTTTCAAAGAGCAGTCTGAATGAGGTGTGCTGTGATTGCAATGTTTGTGGGACTTAATACCTTTAAAACAGCGTAACAAATATATGCAGTGTTAGGAAACCATGAAGGGCCCCCCAGGACCCCTGGCTCTTCCCACTGATCTCATTGCGGGGCCCTTTATTACGGTCCCGCAGCAGGACCCTTTCACATGTTCTGCAGTGGGTCCCCTTCCTGCCATCTTGGGGTCTCCCCACGGTGGTGGAATGCCAGGGCCCAGTCGCAAGTGAGACCTTTGCGATCCTCGAAGTTCACTCACTGGTGTCAGTAGTTTTTATTTTTTGGTATTTTAATTGTATTATTTTTTATCATTTTATTTTATTTTTTTACAATGTCACTGACTATGACTCTGTCCATTCAGAAAAGGAAGGAGCCGGTAAATTACATGTTTACTGACCCCTTCCTGGTTCTCTATTGTGACACATCCCCTGCAGCAGCCAGCAGGAGAGGGAAGGGAGAACAGTGGGGGGGGGCAGCACAGTAGGGGGGGGGGACCAGGGGAGCACACAGGGGCCCAGAGACAGCAGAACACAAGTGAACTGGATAGGAGGAGTGGCGGCAGCAGCATACAGAGGAACCAATCTCCTTCATTTTCCTCCTGCACCTACAGGAGGAAAAAAGAGGACAGTGATTTCTCTACCTGCTGCCCCCACCTCCCCTCCTATCCAGGTGTACAGGGGAGCCGTACAGGCCAATGCAGGCAACCCCTGTAGTTACCCCCCCCTGCATAGAAGCCATTGTTTTAGTTACAGATATCTAAGTGGTTGGTTCGATATTATGATATATATTATGCAAGGCCTTCAGTTTTAGGGAAGATCCACTTAAAAATGAGACACACTTTCTAATGTAGCCCACTACTAGTCTTCTATCTTCTTCTTTGTATCTTACCTTCTGGATATTTGTAGTTGAGTGTAACATCCACCCGGGAGTCATTTCCCACTGCCTTGGTGCTGATGCTTTGGCCAACATATTTAGTATCACTGTGGGCTCTTTCTTTAGTTCCATCTTTATTAACAACCCATGTAGCTCGGTCAGCGTTAACTTCAGCAAACACAAAAGGAGTATCGAAACCCAAGTGTATATCTCCTTCTTTTACCGCAATCACAGATGTTGGTCCACACCGATGTACTCCTGAAAGACAGAAATTTCCTTTGTTTTTCTTTCCTACTTAGCAATATGTTGGATACTCCACTAAGTTATATATTTTTGATCTATACCTGGTAGATAGGTCTACCGCCTGGAAGGTACAATTTATGGGTTGCCTTTATGTATTCATAAAATGCATTTTAAATAATGCGTATAAAATGGACATTTACTTGAATGTTAACACACAGCTTTGTTGTATTGGATGCAAAGAAAATAATGAGAAAGCTGTTATATTTACCTTTCCTGGACAAATTATCAGTTTCCTTGGAGTATTGATTAAATAAAGCCTAGAAATGTGTTTATGTGATTTCTGCTGAAGGGGGGCATTGGAGTTTAGATTGCCTGTTATATGAGGAGTACTGCAGGAAGCCAGAAGCGTTTGTTTGCCAGGAAAGGCAATTACTTCAACCTTTCTATTGTACTTTAGGCATCCTAGTTAGACAATGAACATAAATGAAGGGAGAGTGCTTCATTGGTTCTCAAAACAGATTTGAACCCCCCCCCCTCCCCACCTTTCTTATCCACCAGCATTACAGTAGTGCCATAGTTCCTTTTTACCATACAATTAACATAGCTTTATTGTAAGACTTAAAGTATAAAAAGGCAAAACTTTTTTTTATAGTTTTGGATAGAGTGGAGAGGGATTAGAACCCCTTTAAGTTTTTATTGCTGTCTGTGGCCCCGTTAGGGAGATTCACCCTCTCAATTTGTTCTGTTTACCATTATCATTGAAAGTAAAAATAAAAGAAAACCCCAAATTTTGTGTTGTCCCTGGAAATGTATTAAAGGGGAAATCTTCCAATGGGGACACTAGTTCTGGTGACCTGGGGGTCCCCAAGGAATTCCCTTAATTTGCAGATTTTCTCTCACTTCCTGTTTGGCTATGGGGTGGGAAGTGAAGGGAAATCTCTAAAATGGGATAAAATCGCAAAAATAAAGACCTTGCAGGGGTTATAACCCTCCCCTACTCTATCCAAAATGAAAAATCTACAGTAGACCTCTTTTCATGTAGTTCCAAAAAAAATGAAAAAATTATTATTATTTTTGATGCTTTAATTGTAAATTGATTATTTTTGTTATAGTGAAAAAATAATTACAGTGTGCTATCTTACCATGAAGTAAAGATACATGCATGTATTTTCAAAACCAGAATCTTTGAAAAAGGATTCCAACCATTGTAACGCTTAATCAGTGTGTATTCATTGTATACATTATATCCATACACACTGATTAATGCATACAATGTATACAATGAATAAACACTGATTAACCACTTTAAGACCAGAAGGATTTGCCCCCTTAATGACCAAGCCCTATTTTGCGATTTGGCGCTGCGTTACTTTAACTGACAATTGCGTGGTCGTGCAACGCTGTACCTAAATAAAATTGATGTCCTTTTTTTCCCACAAATAGAGCTTTCTTTTGGTGGTATTTGATCACCTGTGCGATTTTTATTTTTTGCGCCATAAACAAAAAAAGAGCGACAATTTTGAAAAAAAACTATATTTTCGCTAGAACAATCAGACGTATCTTTTGTTGCTGGGTCAGAGATTATTCAGGCTGGGTTCACACTTCTGCAAATTGGATGCGGGTTTCACACAGCTCTGGGGTGGCCGCGGTCCACATTAGAAAAGGGTCTTGTGCGTCTTTGGCTCAGTTTCAGATGCAAATTCTGCAAAAATGTAGACCTGATTCGCACCTGAATCTGTGTACGGGGACGCACCGGAACCCCTGCAGGGACCCGCGGCCGCACCAGTGTGAACCCAGCCTCCATGGTGGAGTGGTTTATGTATACTCTGCTTGAGTCACTATTAAAATGTTGAGCATCTTAGAGTGAGGGTCAGTAACAATGAGGGTATAGCACCATGAACTGTAGCATTTGCAACCTTCAGGCTCAATTCATTAGGTTTTATCATGTTTGTTATTTCTCAATGATAATAGGATTTTAGCCATTTTCAGCTCTCATTGGTTCAAATTGCAGGAATGCATAATGTGGGAAATAACAATTAATATAACCTAGTGGTTAAAGCCTTTTACCTTTTATTAGAAAAATTTTAAGAATGGTTCTGAGAGATGTACAGTATATAAAAAATAGAAAATGCATTAAAGAAAGCTTTCAAATGCTTTTTCCCACTCCAAAACATGCAACACCTGTTCACATGGCTGGGTATATAGAAGTCTAAATATTTAAGACAATTGATATTTAAAAAAAAAAAATCTGTACAGCATTTGCCCAGACAGACTAAACTACCTCCGCAATACAAACTATACTCAGCAGGTGGCGCTACAGCTGATAACATTGTATCACCAATACTATGTGAAATATTTAGCAGCAGATGTGGTTTAGGGGGCTAAAAGTACCCTTTAGGATTTCTTGTCTGATAAATAAATACCTTTCCTTTTACCTTTTCCATCATTTTGTGGAAGTCTTCAAGAGTGGAGAGAAGTTATGGGAAAATCGTAACAACCGGTCCCCTGACTCTTATTGTATTTTAGTGTTTGTTGTTCATGGTAAAAGACAACCTTGAATTAAAACGTTTTATTTAAACTTTAGAACAACGTGAGGATGACTAGAACCTGTGTCTTTTTTTTCCTTATTGGCAAAATTTTTTTCTTCCATATCGTTACACCTCCAAATCAGGAAATTAGCGATGCCCTCACCAGGTCAATTTGGGGCGTACATGAGGCTTTTTCTTTGCAATACTTACCTTTAATCCAGAACTGCATTAAACTCCTGCTGTATTTCCATGCCGCCAGTAGATGTCACCAGTCTTCCAAACTGAATGATTGCCAACATCATTTAACCACTTTAAGACCGAAAGATTTGACCCCTTTCCTGACCAGGCCCTATTTTGTGATTCGGCACTGCGTTACTTTAATGGACAATTGGGCAGTCGTGCCACGCTGTACCCAAATAAAATTTATGTCCTTTTTTTCCCACAAATAGAGCTTTCTTTCGGTGGTATTTGACCACCTGTGCGATTTAAATTTTTTGCGCTATAAACAGAAAAATAGCGACAATTTTGAAAAAAAAAAAACAATATTTTTCACATTCTGCTATATAACATTCCCAAAAAATGTTTTAATATTTTAGGCCAATTTGTTTTCTGCTACATATTTTTGGTAAAAAAAAATTGCAATAAGCGCATTTTGATTGGTTTGCACAAAAGTTATCGCGTTTACTAACTACAGGAAAGATTTATGTAATTTTTATTGTCTTTTTTTACTAGTAATGGCGGCGGTCTGCGATTTTTTGCGGCGGACAGATCGGACCCCTAACTGACATTTTTGACACTTTTGGGGGGACCAATGACATTACTACAGTAATCAGTGTTATAAATATGCACTGTTACTGTAATAATGACACTGGCAGGAAAGGGGTTAACCCTATGGGTGATCAAAGGGTTAAATGTGAGCCTCGTGCTTACTGACGTGAGGGGGGTAGGGGTGGGGGTTCTGTGACACAGCTATGCTGAATCCTGTGATCTCTCCTGGTCTGTCACTGAGAAGATCCGCCTGCTTTGTTTACATAAGCAGGCGGGTCTTCTCACACTTTCCCTGATGGTCCGGGAAGAGAGGCGCAATCGCCGCCTTTCCTCCTCCGGTCCGACTCCGGCAGCGCGCAAAATAACTAGGAGTCCAGCGACATAGGTCTACGTTGCTGGACCCAGAGGAGCCGCACTGTTGCAGTAGGATTACTGTGAGCAGTCGGCAAGTGGTTAAAGCGGTTGTATCCTCAGAAAAAAACACCTGCAGGACAAAGGAATAATGAACTAGTATGCATCGCTAGTACGGTCGCCCGGGCACCGCTGAGGCAGCTGACATCGTTCCTCTGCGTCTCTTCCGGGTTTGGCGGCTCCGGCGCTGTGAGTGGCCGGTGCCGCGAGGACGTCACTTCAGAGCGCATTCGCCGCTGGTGTCAGTGGCTGCATGCAGGGTGAATATCTCCTAAACCGTGCAGGTTTAGGAGATAATAATTTTACCTACAGGTAAGCCTTATTATAGGCTTACCTATAGTTAAAAGTTAAAAAGCGGAGTATACTACTGCTCTAACCTATTTCCTGTAAACCCAATCTGTTATAGGCCCCCCCTAAAGGAATCAAATGTATGAGTATATAATAAGTGAGATGGCGATTCGCAGTTGGCTCACGCACTTCCTCGTTAGCTGCCAGAAATAAACACAGTGATTGCTGCTTACCTCTAGCACTACAGGAACCTTGCAGAGAAGGGACTAGCCCTCTGCATTTGGCTCCCGGCGGCTACCATGTAGAAGTATATATCAGATTGGACACAGAGCTCTTCAGAAATGTGGGCAGCTATTTTGTATCCAGACAGGCTATATATGGCCCCTCATGGGTCATTTTGGCACACCTTGAGTGTGGGAAGTATATAGACAGCTACAGACACATGAACAAGCTGAAGTAAGAACCTGTTGGCTACCATGCACAGCTGCACCAGATTCTGCTATCTCCAGTTTTAGTAAATCAAACCCATTGCATTGTCTTGTCTGTTCCCTTTAAGCCACTGCTTCATCGCTAGCCCCGCCCACAACCAGGGCAGCCATCAGAGGTTTTGGGGCCCCTTACACAGCTTTGGGCCTGGCCACACCTAGCCACTGAATGCCTACAGGAGGGAGAGGAGGAGAAGCAAGCATTTAGCTGCTGCAGGAGGTAAATGGAGGGGGTCAGTTCTTCTATATGCTGTCCCCACCGCCCCCTCTCCCTCCATCCAGGTGTACATGGGGCTGCACGGGCCCCTGAAGCATGGGGCCAGGTTGCACATGTGTCCCCTGTAGTTATGTCCCTGGATGGGATCAGTGGCAGTGGTGGTGGATGGGATCAGTGGTGGTGGTGAGGATGATGTCGGCCAGTGACGGCACCAGGCCTCGCTCTCAACTGTGCATGCAAGGAGAATTTCTGCACATGCGCATCGCCTAAAAAAAAAGCTACCGCTGATATGGGCAGAAATCCCAAACAGAGTGGCCATACGTCAAAACTAGTGGTGGGATGCCTGGGCCTCTTATGGCTCGTTTCCACTGAGCGGTGCGGTACGGTACGGTACGGTTCGGTATGGTACGCTATTTTTGCCATTTCCATTGTGAATGGTACCCTAATTCCGAACCGTACCGTACCACTTTTTTGGGACCCTTTCTTTGGGGTACCAAGCACATTAGTACCGTACCAACAGGGTGGAGCTACACTCTGCAGAACTTTGATTGGTTGACAGAGAATCGTCTATCACAGCTTTCCTGCTACACCACGTCTATCATGAAAGGGTACTATAGGTAGTGGAAACGCAAGGTGTACCTTTCCGAACCGTACCATACTGAACCGAACCGTACCGTACAGCTCATTACTCAACGAGGCATTACATGTGTATGGGCTGTCCCCCTTGATGGCGGCCCTGCCCGTACCTGCAGTGGCCTAGACTCAAAACACCACTGCACACTGGTGCCCGTACATCATTACTTGGGCACGTCACAATACAATAGCAAAGAAGTTTGTAATTGCTGAGGTGGGGGTTTTATAGAAAGAATAAAGTAAAACTTTGTTAGTAAACCTGTCCACCTCATTTCATCTTTCTTACCCTGGCTTTGCTCCTGTGGTGTTGAATCCAGAACTTGCCAGCCACTGTAATGAATTCCAAGGTCTCGTCTTAAGAACCAGGATTCATTCCACACATGAAAGTTCCTGCATTGTAAAGAGAATTTAAAACACATCAACACTCATTAAACCTAAAATTTGGAAAGTCTCTTTTATTAACGTAGATTGATCAAGAATTCGAGGAGTTACATTTTTATAAATTTTCCCACATTATTTTTTTTGTAGCCATTCTGTGCCATCCATAATGTAAGGGGGGGGGATTTAGGAGGGTAATATCTATAACAGATGAGCATAAATACTGTGTCTGTAGTGACAGATGGGCAGAATCTTAATTACATAGGAATTTTGGGATCAGCATTTGATGAAAGGTGACAGAAAGGTGGTTTAGTCCATATAAGCAACCAAGAAGGCAAAAAAGGTTCCGAAATGTAATGTGTTTAAATGCTGCAATATAGACTTTTGACTATGAACCTTTGAGATGTAATAGTAGAAGTTGTCTTGGTTCAAATGTTTTTTCTTGGATTTAAATAGAGTTGGGAATGCTTATAGCCTCCACTAGGTTTTATTGTGCTCACTCATTTACTGTTTCAAAGGCAGTGCTGGCTAGGAATGGAAGGGTGGGTTATTAAAAGTTTTGGGTTGAGTTAATCTTTAAAGATGAATTTCAGGTATAATTAGTTTTACATAGTTACATTGGTCCACCTTGGACCAATGTAAATACTGTATGTATGTGCCATATCTGTGGGATTCCCATGGAAGATAAATTACTGTAGTAGGCACTGCTTCTACAGTGTTTTCCCTTAGCTTCCAGGTTCCATTCTGAGCCATTGCCCTGCTGCTTATTGATCCCCTCTTGGCACAGATGCCATTCAGCTTTGAATTTTCTCAATGAACACAAAGAATTCTCTGATTGGATGAGGTGGAGATTATGATGTCATCACCCCACCTCCCCACCTCATCCAATCAGAAAACACTTTGCATTTATTATGAAAATGCAAAGTTTTCTGTGAATGGCACTTGTGCCAAGTGAAGACCTCCTGTGTTTACTGTGTAGCAGAGTAACTGCTTGGCATGGGACTTGGACGCTATTGGAATTCACTGTAGTAGCAGTGTGTAGGGCATCTGTGTGTTCACAATGCAGCAGGGATCCCCAAGCTGGATCAATGCAACTATGTAAAAATATCCATACATTGAATTCCTCTTTAAAACCGCCTCCCAACCAGGCCATAGTAAAATGATATCCTCAGTTGGAAGTGGAATACTGGGGTTATGGCTGCAGCAATGTGTCATGACCTGAGTATTGTTTTTTCAGCCAGCGATTCTCTAACTGCTAAAATTGATCAGAGCAGCTGAATAGCAGCTGAATCACTTTTAGAAGCAGTGGTTCTCGGGCTTACCTGGAGCCCCGGGAACCGATCCATCAGTTGAGGTGGCTGGCCACAGAGATTAGCTGGGGAAAGATAAAACTCTATGATCTAGGAGGACCAGGGCGACGTCATGATGTAATTTCTGCTTCTGGTCGGGTGTAAACAATTTTATTTTTTATTTAAAGCATTAGATCAATGTTTTTTTTTTTTTTATTCTAATGCTTTTAATTGTAGAGGAGAGATGTGGGGTCTTATAGACCCCCGATCTCTCCATAAAGAGGACCTGTCATGCTATATTTATATTGCAAGAGAGGTTTACATTTCTTGCTATAGCATTAAAAGTGATCAAAAAAATAATAATTAATGGGACAGTGAAAAAAAAATGTAATAAAGTAAAAAATAATAACAAAAAAATGTAAAGCACCTCAATCCCCCCATGCTTGTGTGCAGCGGGGAATGCATACGTAGGTCACACCCACATATGTAAACGACGTTCGCACCACACATGTAAGGTATTGCTGCAAAAGTTATAGCGTGAGCAATAATTCTAGCACAAGAGCACTAGATCTCCTCTGTAACTCTATACTGGTAACCTGTAAAAAATTGTAAATCATTGCGTGACATTATCTTGGTGTAACATCGTCTTTTTATATTTTACAAAAATATATGGTTTTTTTTTTCCTTAAAGTGTTTTTTTCCCAACAATTGTGTTTAAAAAATTGGTGTGCAAATACCGTGTGACATAAAAAATCACAACAACCGCCATTTTATTTTCTAGGGCCTCTGCTAAAAAAATATATAATGTTTGGGGGTTCTAAGTAATTTTTTCATATAATACTATCCGCCATTTTTACATGTTAAAAATGACAGCTTAGTCCGCTTTACTTCCCTTTATCTACATCAGACCCTTATCCAAGATGAGGATCTGGTGTATATTGTAATTGGGGGATCTCCACAAATATAAAAAAGAAGTGTGGGGTTTACTCTGGTAAGTAAAAATACTTACCAGACCCTGGTACTACACGAAAAAAAAAAAAAGAAAAGTTGCTTAAGTTCCCCACAAATTCCAAAGGCCCTTAGGGAGAAAAGAACTGCGCAAGTTCTGAGTTGTTCACTGGGAGCCGGTTGGCAGAAGGCCCCCAATGACACATGCTAGTCACTGTCAGTCATTTCTCCTGTAGCCTCCTGGGGTTTATGATGTGGATATCCCAGGAGGCTGTGGGAGCCTAGGCGAGAATGGCAGGGGTTATTTAGGTTAAAGCAGAGTTCCGCCTCCCCCTCCACCCCCTCCAAAATGTAAAAGTCAGCAGCTACACATACTGTACACATACTGTAGCTGCTGACTTTTAATATTAGGACACTTAACTGTCCTGGAGTCCAGTGATGTCGGTAATGCAGCTGATGTTTCCATCGGCTGTCGGATGCTGCCGCCACCATTGCCTTGCGGCTTCACGGTCGGGTACCTACCGTGTATGCGCGAAGCGCGCTGCGCAGTCCTATTGGCTCGGCGGCGGGGGAAGGAGGAGGGGGCCAAAAATCAGAGGGACGGCGCCGCGGTGCGGTATCCTGGAAGTGGGGAAGGATGCCTGTCAAAAACAGGTACCCGTTCCCCCTCCCCCCTGAAAGGTGCCAAATGTGGCACCGGAGGGGGGGAGGAAGCAAAAGAGCGTAAGTTCCACTTTTGGGTGGAACTCCGCCTTAACAAAATAGTAGAAAAATACCTTTTTTAATTCCAGAGAGAGGAGGAGCATGCAGGGAGGTAATACCAATTAATAACATTGTGCATTGTTTTTTATGCAACATTTATATTTGCTTGCTTACTACTCTTCACTTACTTTGTTCAATAAACATAAGTCATACATTGTAAATGTCGTTTTTAAAACTAAGTTTCCAATGTATAATTTATGTATATTGAACTTTTTAAAAATAACCAACCGTCTGGGGATCACACGTGTTGAATGTTTACTACTTAGGTCACTCTATTGATTACTATTAAACACAACTTACCAAATGCTGTCATCGGAGAGTTCCAAGAACTTCCCATCTGTGTCATAGTGCATGTCTATGACCATGTTCCCATCTGTGTTATGGGCGGAGTTGAAATTTGTGATGACTCTGGTAGGGATGCCCAGACACCTGAGGGCTGACGCAACAAGAGACAATCATATAATTAGCATATATCATAGTGATTTACAACGAAGGTTGAGAGTAATGTATGATTTCTTTTTTGAGAAAAGCTTAGTGCATTATGTTTACCTTCTCAGTGATAAGGTTTATTAGATTCAACATAACATTTATTGGCTTGAAGCAAAACCTGTCACTCCCTTTTTCTTCTTGGCTGAAATGTTATTTTGACAGGTTGGCTATAAAGTGGTTGTAAAGCCATTGTATCATAATCATACAATCCCCTCTGTGAGATAAAATTATGTGTCCCAGTGTCTTTGCTTTATAAAAAATAAGGCAATTTCTACCTTATTTCAGAGCGCCGAGACTTTGCTTGCCTTTCTCCTCTCCTGGGCTAACAACTACAGTGGGAGGGGCCGAGAACTCCCACTGATGTCGGAGGGGAGGTGAGGTGGAGCGTGGCAGTTGGTCACGTGAGCGCCGAGAGGCGTTCTGAAATAAGGTAGAAATCGCCATATTTTTTATAAAGCACAGACACTAAGAAAAACAATGTTATCTAACAGAGGGGATTGTATGATTATGATACAGTTATAATAGCAGCAGGAAGGGAATGGGAAGGGAGCAGAGCAGCATGTCACTAGCTGACAGGCGGGGGGGAGGGGGGGGACAGAGGAGAGCTTCGGATGACGGAGGCACGTAAACTAGTCACGGTGTCAGGCCTCAGCAGCCATGATAAACCGTGGTCAGTTTACAGGGGGGAGGGCAGAACTAGGCAGGATCAGCCAGGTATTTTAGATGATACAAAGGGACAAATTACCAGCACAAGCACGTTGCTGTTATGCATGCTTTAACCACTTTACCACTAGAGGATTTTGCTGTCTTACGTCTGGGCCACTTTTTGCGATTCGGCGCTGTGCGACTTTAACGGACAATTGCGCGGTCGTGCGACGCAGTACCCAAACAAAATTTACGTCCTTTTTTTCCCACAAACAGAGCTTTCTTTTGGTGGTATTTTTACTTTTTGCGCTATAAACAAAAAAAGAGCGTTTATTTTGAAATAATAACAATATTTTTAACATTTTTTTATATGAAATTCCCCCCCAAAAAAACGTAAAAATCAAAATTTTTTTTAAATTTTTGGCCAATTTGTTTTCTGCTACCTATGTTTGGTAAAAAAAATCACAATAAGTGTATTTTGATTGGTTTGCGCAAAAGTTATTGCGTTTACTAACTAAGGGAAAGATTTCTGTCATTTTGGGTGTTTTTTTTTTAACGAGTAATGGCGGCGATCTGCGATTTTTTTGCGGGACTGCGACATTGCGGCGGACAGATCGGACCCTGGACTAACATTTTTGACACTTTTGGGGGTACCAGTGACATTACTGCAGTAATCAGTGCTATATATATGCACTGTTACTGTAAAAATGACACTGGCAGGGAAGGGGTTCATTTTATTGGAGAGGGAGGGGTTAATGTATGCCTGGTGCTTACTGACGTGTGTGGGGGGAGGGGACTAAGTGAGTCAGGGACAGATCACATTTTCAGCTATGCTGAACACTGCAATCTGTCACTCCCTGTCACTTAGGAGATCCGCCCGCTCTGTTTACACAGGCGGGTGGATCTCCAAACTAGATTCCCCGACGATCGGGGAAGAGCAGCAGTGATCGCCGCTGCTCCTCCCCTGGCCCGACTCCCGCTGTGACTGAAAACAGCGGGAGCGCGCCTCCGGCGGCGTGCGATCGCCGCCTACAGGGGGAGGAGTCTAGCGACGTAGTACTACGCCGCTAGACGATAACGAGCCACATTGCTGCAGTAGCAGCAATGTGAGCAGACGGCAAGTGGTTAAGGTAGCAGGATATTTTTTTTTTTTTAGGGCTAAAACACTTTTAGGTGTATCCATACCCAACAACAAAAAAATAATATACTATGATATAATTGTAGCACTACCCCCGCAAGGGCTGCTGATTTGTGTCCCAGGTTATTTTCCCTTTGTGTAGTGGGAGCCAGGCAAACAGAAACTGGCACCCAATTCAGCAGCCCTTGTGGGGGTAGTGCTACAATTATATCATAATATATTATTTTTTTGTTGTTGGGTATGCAACTGATCTGGAGAGACTTTTTTTTATATATATAAATAAAGTTTAATTTTGAACCAGAAACCCCCTGTAATATGCTGTTTTAATTTATGTATGATTCTCTGTTACAGACAAGAACAAGGGAAGGAAGATGTACACCGCTCAGGTGGATCTATATCCACAATCAGTCGTGGGTGCTAGACCTCGGATCGCCACCGCAAACAGGAACATGAAGAGAAAGTGGCTGCACACCAACTGATGACTTGATAGTAGAAAAGGGTTTATTGTACAAAAATGGATCCAAGGTACAACAGAATGGAAGTGATAGACGCTTTTCACACGACCAACAGCGTGCTTGTTCATTACTGGGAGTGAACAAGTCATAGTTTTGTGTGCGGCCACTTTCTCTTCACAGACAAGAAC
Organism: Pelophylax lessonae; assembly: GCF_965119305.1. Lineage (NCBI taxonomy): Eukaryota > Metazoa > Chordata > Amphibia > Anura > Ranidae > Pelophylax > Pelophylax lessonae. The sequence continues at coordinate 53,784,832 of NC_138778.1, read as the reverse complement.
AAAACATTAGCTGATTCTGTCTTTAGGCTAAGTTCACACTGGCATTAAAAGCAGACGTTTGAGGGGAGTTAAAAATGCCCCTGAAAGGCCTATGAAAATGATACAATGGAGAGCACACAGTGCTGCTCCCATTATCAAAATATGAACCGTTAGCGTTGCGTCACTTCAAAATTAAAGCCTTATGTCGAGTCAGGAGGCATTTGAAGCCTCTCAATGCCACCCATCCAAGTCTATGGTAACGACTCGCAAATGGTCTTGCAGGCAGTTGTGGTGCGGTTGCAGGGAGCTAAGATTAGTTTATGTCCTGTAATGCAATAGGCGTTTTTGGAGCAGTTTTGGATGGACCCTGTGCACACTGCTACACCCTTTCCAGCAAACTATGCAATGAAAAACAGGGGTATTTAGTTCACATATATTGCAATACATGTTTAAGCTGACCAACTGCGTCAGAGTAATCCCTCTTCTGGACAGTCCTACACTGCCTTGCCACTGCAAATGCTCCGGTGGACACCATGCCAACATGGGGCATAAAAACCCAAGGTGGGTTAGAGCAACTAAGTTCAGATCTGGTCACTGACCTGCGTTACAACAGAGAAAAGATAAACCTGTGCTCAATTCCCAATAGCTTGTACATGTATTTAAACTATCAGGTGCTAAAGGGCTGTGACCACATAGTAACACTACAAATTCTGGATGGACCCTCTGCACATTGCTACACTCTTTCCAGGAAACTATGCAATGAAAAACAGTGATATTTAGTTCACATATATTGCAATCCATCTTCTTGCCAGTCCTACACTGCTCTGCCACTGCAAATGCTACGGTGGCACCATGTCAACATGGAGCATAAAGACCCACCATAGCATTTGCAGTGGCAAGGCAGTGTAGGACTGGCCAGAAGAGGGATAACTTTGACGCAGTTGGTCAGCTTAAACATGTATTGCAATATATCATTGCATAGTTTGTTGGAAAGGGTGTAGCAGTGTGCGGAGGGTCCATCCAGAATTTGTAGTGTTCATATGTGGTCACACCCCTTTAGCACCTGATAGTTTAAATACATGTACTAGCTGCTTGGATTTAAGCACAGGTATATCTTTTCTCTGTGGAGCAGATTTAACATGCCTTAACGATCATCAAATGCTTCAAGACTGGCCATAGGGCATTTGGCGTTTTGGGGGCCAGTCTAACACCCATACTAAAGCTCATTAACCGGTTGCCGACTGCGCACAGTATATTTACTGCGGCAGTCGGCCCCGGCCAGGCAGAGTGACGTAGGTCTACGTCGCTCGCCTGTCACTCCTTCTAGAGCCAATAGCGGGCGGGCGCGCGCCCGCTGAGGTGCGCGCCCGCCTCGGCTCGTTCACGGAGGAGTGCGGGAGTGTGACTGGCGGACCCGATGTCCGCCGGTCACACTAGGATCGCCGGTACAGCGGGAGAAAGACAGAGCGGCTTATGTAAACAAGCCGCCTGTCAGTTCTCCCTGTGTAAAAGTGAAGATCAGACAGTTCTACTATGTAGAACTGTTGATCTTTGTTTTTACACTAGTAGACCTGTCCCTGCACAGTTAGAATCACGCCCCTAGGACACACTTAACCCCTCCCTGTCCAATACTGTTAACCCCTTCCCTGCCAGTGTCATTTTTGCAGTAACAGTGCATATATATAGCACTGATTACTGCAGTAATGTCACTGGTACCCCCAAAAGTGTCAAAAATGTCAGTCAAGGGTCCGATCTGTCCGCCGCAATGTTGCAGTACCGCAAAAAAAATCGCAGATCGCCGCCATTACTCGTTAAAAAAAAAAACACCAAAAATGACAAAAATCTTTCCCTTTGTTAGTAAACGCGATAACTTTTGCGCAAACCAATCAAAATACGCTTTTTGCGATTTTTTTTTACCAAACATAGGTAGCGTAAAACAAATTGGCCGAAAATTTAAAAAAATTTTGATTTTTACATTTTTTTTGGGGGGAATTTCATATAAAAAAAAGTGAAAAATATTGTTGTTTTTGCAAAAATTACGCTCTTTTTTTGTTTATAGCGCGTGATCAAAAAATCGCACAGGTGATCAAATACCACCAAAAGAAAGCTCTGTTTGTGGGAAAAAAAGGACGTGAAATTCGTTTAGGTACAGCGTCGCACGACCGCGCAATTGTCCGTTAAAGTCACGCAGTAAAAAAGCGCAAAAAAACCCCTGGTCTTTTAGCAGGAAAATCCTCCGGTGGTAAAGTGGTTAAAGCAAGTCTAACCCCTGTACTAACGCTATAGGAGCGATTGTTAAGCATTAGAAATTTAGTCATGTGTGAACAAGCCCTCAGGTGCAGTATTTGAATTACACATCTTGGCATCCAGGGATTTCATATTTTATATTATAATATTATAATCATCAAAAAAAAAAAAAAAAAAAAGAAGAAGCTTTGCTTTTAATATATGCTAGTCACAGCAGACACCCTGTAGGGCATGGCAGCATATTTCAGGTATGTAAATGGTTTTCATAGTAGTAATTATGAGTCATAATTGTTTGATTAGTAGGTATATCGCTACATACATTATAGCATATTCCTGCATTCCTATTCATTTCCAAATTCCAGCGCCAGTTTTGGAAAGCAGGAAACCTCGTTGCAATTAGTCATTACATATTTTACGATTTTTTCTTATACATTTAACTTGTAATGCCAAAGTTTACAGGTGAGCCCTATGCGAACAGTTAAATACACAGATGAAACACATCTATATATATATATATATATATATATATATATATATATATATATATATATAAAGAAGCTGCTTTATTCATTAACATAATTGTATTTCTGTTTATCCAGCTCTGGAATTTACACAGCTATGTCACACAGCACAGTCCTGCCTGGCAGGGCAAGGAACCTAACTTTTCTGTGCTGCGTTTAAAGCAGTTACTCTGGTAAATAAAAAAAAAAATAATTAAGTCAGCAACTACAAATTCTGTAGCTGCTGACTTTTAATAAAAGGACACTTACCTGTCCAGGGATCCAGCGCCGTTCACACCTGGGCTAGATCTTTACTAGTCTTCAGGTTCCTGGCATCGGCATCCTAACTGTGGCAGCTGACTATGCTGCTTTCAGCTTCACAGCTGGCTGCCCACTGTGCATGAGTGAGCCGCACTGCACTTTGTGAATGGTCCTGCAGTCTTCTGTGACGTGTCCCAGAAGACTGCAGGGAGAGTTGGAGACTGTCTTCTTGGATCATTTAGGCAATCCGGGTGGAAGTGGGAGAAGGTACCTGTCAAAACCAGGTACCCACTCTCCCTCCAAAAAAAACATGATATGCCAAATATGGTAGATGAAAGGGGCAGGGGGACCTAAAGTGGAACTTCCCTTTTTCGGTAAGTATCTCTTTAACTAACACTTACAAAGATCATGCCCCATCCCTAGCTGATGCCTGAAGAGTGAAAAAAGTAGTAGAATACTGAGGAGCTCACTTTCTGCGACTCTGCTCTCTCCTCATCAACATGTTACTTTTTCACAAATGCGGGGCAAAGTTACAGTCTCTGAAAAGGATATTCGCCTACCCCCATATACTTGCCTTAGCTTTCCTCTCCTCTGCAGTGCTGTAATTGCCTGTGTCAGTGACCACTGAGATGAGGGGGTTCACTATCTTTGCCATGTGACAGTTGGCCAATTGGCTGCTAGGCCCAAGCACTGTCAAGGGGAAGTAGATCACATGCATCTCCATACTTGTACGTGCCAGGTATTCGTGTTGACTGTAGTGCAGCAAGGAATAGTGAGGAAGTGCAAGTAAGGTGAGTATAAGGGCAGAGGCACTGTCACTTTTCCCTGCATGGGCATGGTCTCCTGGCTTTTGCACATATAGACTGCCATAAGAAGAACAATTCAGAACTGCACACAAAATGTAATTATGGGCATATTGCACAATAGCAAGAAAATGCTCACCTGTACACATCACTGCTGCAAAGACCCAGCACTGGCCATACTTTACTGGCTTGTAGTCGTCATTTTTCCATTTCCAAAGAATTTCCACACTTCCATTCCAGCTGTTTGGGTCAACCCCATCTGAAAAGTCTTTTTCCCACTTCCCTTCAAGCACACCAAAGTCATCATTGCTGTTGATCTGCAACCACAAACAGAAAATTGTTACTATTTTTTTCTACTGTCATTGATGCTGCATAATGGATACAACCAAGGTGAGGGATCCAATTGTGTCTACAGAAACTGTTAAAAATCTAATCATCATCTTAGTGATCCTTTAACTGTTCTTTTTGGCCCAGTAAAGAAGTTCTGAAACTCCGAGCCTCATATAGTATAAATAATAGGTGTTTAGTACAAGCATTGACAAAACGAATGGTGGTGCAGAAGAGGTTAGAAGACCAATGATAGCTCTGAGCTGTTTAAGGGGACTGGGCTTCTCTGCATATTGGGCATAGTGGATCAGAGTTTCAATTGGCCATACTCAATCAAGGGATTTAAAGTACCGTATATACTCGAGTATAAGCCGAGTTTTTCAGCACATTTTTTTGTGCTGAAAACGTCCCCCTCGGCTTATACTCGAGTCAAGGAGAAAAAAAAAATTCCCTGTCCGCTCCGACGGGCTTAAGCTTTAAAAATGGCGCCGCCCGTCGCATACATGTCACTGCGCACGCGCTGCCGCCGCCGCTCGTGTAATTTCGGCTATTCCTGGCCTCTCCCGAGCGGTGGCGCCGCTCGGGAGAGGCCGAGAATAGCCGAAAGTATACGAGCGTCGCCGGCGCGTGCGCAATGACGTGTTGGCGCCGGGCGGCGCCATTTTTAAAATGAAGGCGCCTCTGGAACAGGTAAGTGAAACAGCTTCACTACCTGCCATTATGCAGGACTGCGGGCACACTACAAGGGATGCAGTGCTGCGGGCATGGTCCACCTGTACCATGCCCACAGCACTGCATCTCCTGTAGTATGCCCACAACCCCGGATCCTCTTGTACCATGCCATTACCCTGCATTCTCCTGCACCATGCCAGTACCCTGCATTCTCCTGCACCATGCCAGTACCCTGCATTCTCCTGTACCATGCCAGTCACCCTGCATTCTCCTGTACCATGCCAGTCACCCTGCATTCTCCTGCACCATGCCAGTCACCCTGCATTCTCCTGTACCATGCCAGTACCCTGCATTCTCCTGTACCATGCCAGTCACCCTGCATTCTCCTGCACCATGCCAGTCACCCTGCATTCTCCTGTACCATGCCAGTACCCTGCATTCTCCTGCATCATGCCAGTACCCTGCATTCTCCTGCACCATGCCAGTACCCTGCATTCTCCTGCACCATGCCAGTCACCCTGCATTCTCCTGTACCATGCCCGCCGCCCTGCATTCTCACCCTAGGCTTATACTCGAGTCAATGATTTTTCCCATCTTTTTGTGGTAAAAGTAGGGACCTCGGCTTATACTCGGGTCGGCTTATACTCGAGTATATACGGTAACCTTCTCCTCCAATATTTTTATGATTTACATTTTCAAACTCTTGGTGGTAAATTGTCCTTATACATCCGGGCATTTTTGTAATGAAAAGTTTGTCGATAGCAGTTAAATTGCTGGCCAAACAATAATTTTGAACAGACACAACAATTTTCAAAGAATCTTGGATACTTTTAACTAGATTTTACTCCCATAAATCAAAGCAATATGCCAACAAAGATTTATGACAGGTTGCTTAAACCAATTATTCAGTTTTTGTTTTTAGAATGAAAGCTAGTTATACATGATTGAAACTAACTGAAAAGTGTATTGTGTGGAGGTGTTTTTTTCCTTATAATCAGATTAAAATTTTAGACTCAGACTAAACCTTATCTTTGGATTTGTAAGGATCCCAACAGTACTTAGTTCTGATATGGTAAGACTTATGTTTCCTGTGCTTATGGAAACATCAGATGTCCTCTGTACTTTAGGTCCCTGGTCCCCAATCCTGGTCCTCAGCGCCCACTAACAGGCCAGGTTTGCAAGATAACTGAAATACATTCCAGGTGATATAACTTGCTGCTCAGTGATTGCATTACTCTAGTCTGCATCTCCCCAAGGTAATACTTAAAATCTGGCCTGTTAGTGGGCCCTGAGGACCAGAGTTGAGGACCACTGCTTTAGGTAATGATCAAAGGACAACACTGAGATTGTATTGCTCTTCCATGTTTATAAATCAGCCTCACTGTATTCCAAAGATCTCTGCACAGAAAAAAATCCCTTCTTACCATTGCACTGATGACTCTTCCCACATAGATGGGACTGTACCTCTGGGAGCAATCTAGAGCTGGGTCTTTCTGATAGTTCAGACTTCTATCCAAGATGTCCAAGCAGATATTCAGAATATTATTTTCAAACTAGACAAGTCAAACATAACAGTTAAAAGATCAAATTCATGTAAGCTGTGCACAAACATTAAATATAATACTATAAACTGATATAGAAGAAGCTGCTGTAGAGTTTATTAAAAAGACTAATAAGGTACACGAGATCCATACTGTCTTCAATTACTCCACTGATATAATCGACACTACGCCTTTTTTAGAACATTGGCTGCATTTGCTTGACCAAATCAAAAAAAGGATGGGTAGTCCAAAGTCAACAAAGTATGTCAGATATCTTAAAATAATTGTGCATGGCCTGATTTCAGAACTAAATTTCAGAATTTAATGGTAGACTTGCAGTCTAGTTTATAAATAGATAGGATAACTAAAGCTGGCCACATCTTTCAGCCCACCAGTTAATAAAAAAAAAAAAAAAAAAAGGATACCCCCATCCACACAAGTTAGGTGGATGAGGGAGTCCTCCCCACTACGCTATTGTATTTTTTTTTTTTTTTTTACCATCGCTTTTATTGAAGTATATCAATGTATACATTAAAAAAAGGAGTACAGAGAGATCTGCAAATACATCCATGAGACAAGATAGAAGTAATCAAGAGTACATCTCTCTATGTAGCATTAAGGGGAACAAAAAAAATAAAGGAGATATAATTGGATAGAAGAAGAACTACTAACTAACAAAACATAGAAAGTGAAAACCACAGTGCATAAGTGCATAAGACGAATAGAAGATTTTGCATATCATTTCCTGATCAAGTGCATCCGTAGGTACTAATGCCAACGTTATCTTACATTCTATTGTATTTTGACTGCGTGGAGGAGTCAAAATAGGGGGGACTCCTCAGCTCTCAGGATTTTCCAACATTCCCGTTCAAGAGAAGCCAGTCATTGATTTGACTTCTCTGGAACAGCCATAGATGGATTAAAAATCTGCCGGTCCCGGCTGAACTGGCCGATTTTCAATCCATCTATGGTCAACTTTAGTTATGCTTCATATTACCATCATGTACATTTGCTCCTCTTTTGGCTGCATAATAACAACTATGACAGCATAAGCCTAAAATTAGTGATTTTTCTGCTGAAATGCGTATATTTATAATTGGTTGTTGATAGACACATTTAAAAGGACTGGATATCTAATCATAAAAAATATGACATTGGTGAAATACACTCTGCTTTATATATCTGAATGTTTAATGAACTTACCTGGCCATAGTTCCATCCCATCCCTGTTACATGCTTCTCATTTCCCATGAAAAGGACACCATGGTCATTTAAGACATATTCGTGCCTTTCTTCTTCATTGGCCATGTACACGTCATCATCTGTAAAGAAGTTAAAACATAATCTTCATTGAAAAGCTTAGTTATGGAACATATCTGGAATAGTTACATTTAACTAACCATACAATATATGTATTTAGAGCCCAGTTGAAGTCTCACACTTTTTTTTATCTCGATATAATCGTAAAAATTGAGATTGTTAGGATAAAATCTATCTGTCTACATTTCTATTGCTGTGGTTTCTGTTGGGCTTTACGTTTGCCTTCTATCGTGCTAGAAAAAGGGCAGATTGGTATGTGCTAATAATTACTGTTCATAATTTTAGAAACCTAGAATTTCTTTCCCATATTTCATTTACAGAATACAATCTGTACACCTTGATAAGCAGTTTGACATACATTGTACAGTATATTTTATATGTTACTTTCCAACATATTCAGGTATTTGCCAAATGATTTATTTTCTTGAGTTCATATACAGTATGCGGATCTTGTCAGTGTAATACTATGGCTAGCTAGTTGACTACAATAGGGAAGAAGGGTGATACAAGACAGTTGGACTTGGGGTGTAGGAAGTTCAAATCTAAAAAAAAAAAAAAAAAAAAAAATTCTATGCAACACAAAGGAATTTTGTGAATGTTAAAGGTGATAGATTCTAAATATTAATTTTTCAACTCATTCCTTCCTTTAAGTTCTGAAAAATCAGTGGCCAATGTATACAGTAGCTACCTTCCTTTCCTTGACTCTTATATCTTGCACCATCTGAGAGGCTCACAGTGTATATTAGAAGCTGCCCACTTCCCTATAGCAGCTGTGTCAGTTTTGGAGTGGATGACGACCAGCATCATCCATACTTTTCCTCCTGAGTGGATGTAACCTTTGGTGATCTGCATTCTAGGAATGTGCCCTTATCCCTGCCAGCCCCTTCCACCAGCCACAGTGGGTGGCAGAGGGGAAGAGAGACACACTAATGATGTGACTGGGCCAAAAATATTCTGTATATCAAAAACAACACAGTAGAATATTATTTTTGCTGGTGTAATAGGGGTAAACAGGAAACCAGTGAGGTTTTAATTTTCACAGACTAGAGTTTAGTTCTTACAAAGTATTTCAGTGTCCTGACAATTTCTGACTGCTGCAAAGGATTTTCATTGCTTTGAAATATTCAATGTTAATCACATGAGACTCATAGATGTAAAGATCCTTGTAAAAAAAACTGTCTACGGTCAGTAATACTGATGTCTCCTAACTCCTCCTTAGATGATTATACCAGTGTTCACATGATTTGTTGAAAATTGAAATTGGTATTCATTAAACACATAAGAAATAAAGGAAGGTGTATGGCGCTGCCAGTGTGCTCTTAGTATTCAATACACATCTCCAAAGGTGTCAAAGTGCAAAAAATGTAATAAAAAATGTAATAAAAATGTGCTGTGTGTGTCTTAATAATTAAAAAGTTGATAACTGGAATGAAGTAATAAATAAAGTGATGTAAATAGCAGGTGACTATATTATAAACACCTTTAAAGTGCCAAAGTGCAACAATCTGTGCTGTGTGTATCCTAATAATTGATAAAATTGGTTGCACTTTGGCACTTTAAAGGTGTTTATAATATAGTCACCTGCTATTTACATCACTTTATTTATTACTTCATTCCAGTTATCAACTTTTTAATTATTAAGACACACAGCACATTTTTTATTACATTTTTTATTACATTTTTTGCACTTTGACACCTTTGGAGATGTGTATTGAATACTAAGAGCACACTGGCAGCGCCATACACCTTCCTTTATTTCTTACCTTCACTATATATCTTCGGAATATAGTTTCACAGGTGGGCTGCAGCCATTATCTGTAGAGATTCTAATATATCCTAAGCGCTGATTTCTCCATATAATACATTAAACACATGTCAATGCTTCAGTCCGTTAGGCCTTACCTAGACACCAAGGATTGAAAAGCAGTATGAATTTGCCAAGTGAATATGTAACTGTTTGACCCATCACAGCAATCCGAACACTGAGGTCATATCTCCCAATGGCTGCATTTGCAGGACTTGACATGATTATCTTCAGAGAATTGCCAGGGCTTGACTCTAGGACTGCACTCCACATGCCACTGCTCCATGAGCTGGACAGAGGAAACTCCACATTTGTGTTGGCATACCCTGAGTTCGATGGACCTTTCAAGGACACACAAAAGACAAAAAAAATGCATTAGTATGCATGCTGAGAGAGAAACAGATAAACATATTATACCAGGATAGTATAGAAAGCACAAGTAAAATATTCATTCAAAACTGTATATTGTTTTGGGTCAGTTATTTGGTGGAAAATAACGGTATACCAAAATGGCTATATCATATCATCAAACTTTCCTAGATGAGAAAGAGAGATGCAATGTTTCGTACAAAGAATGTAGGCAAAGGACATTGCTTTGCAGTATAACTGTTCTTCAAAAAATATATTACACAAATTTAAAAGGGGTAAACAGCCCGTGAAGAAAAAATATGCAAAGATGATTAAAAAAACTCATAAATAAAAGTACTCTTTTCATCAGTAGTTTTCCTTCATATGGTGTTTCAAATAACAACACAAATCATAGATGGATTGACGAATGGTTTAGTGTGGTACAACATTTTTTGATAGAGTTGACTTCCAGCATTACCCTCAGTCTTGCAAATTTGTTCATGATTCTGTCCTGCACTGAAATTGCTTACTCTGATTTCACTGCACACTGTGGGCTTTTCCATTGCAAGTTCACTGCCGTCCTCTTTTCTACAGCCTTAAGCTGGATACACATTATCCAACTTTTGTGGTTAGATTTCCTTCAGATTTACCTTTTCTATGTAGTGCAAGGGACTGCCAGATTGCATACAAATTTAAAGTGTTTAGGTATGACCTCATATTATATGGTTTTGGTAAGTCTAAAGGAAAAAGTCTTCAGAAAATTGTATAGTGTGTATGGCCCATTACTTTCTGTGGCTCACCGCTTTACATGTAAAGTAGACTAGGATCACTCACTCTTCCGGACATCAACCCATCAAGGCATTTTATTGCCTCCGAAGAGTATATCCCCTGCTGTGCAATACTACTGGACAGCCATAATGTTAATTTACTCATGATTTGGACATTTTAAACATGTCAGTTGTTTACAACTCTTGTGTTTGCTCCTGTTGGATGAGACGACCTGGATTATTACACACCTTTGATGATGGTTGTGCATGTACAGTGTATATATATATATATCTGTGTTTCATATTTATAATATATGATGGTTTTGCAACTGTGCTGGAATATTTATTACTCTTTTGTGTCGCGGTGATAATTTTTTGATGCTTACATAACAGATCAGACTATTCCTGAAACTATATTAAAGTGTAGAGTTATTCAGTCCCTTGGGGAGGTTCTTTTGTTTTCAAATATGAATTTATTATTTCTAGTGCCTGAATAAAAAATAATGTTTTATTGGTATCCACAAGTTATGGATCTATAGTTGGCTAATCATTTGATATAATTTATTCAATCCATTTTTTTTTTAAGCTTTTCTTCTAAAAGCCAACCCACTGCTTGGGCTGAGGTCTCTTGAGAGCAGTACTGAAACAGGTTCTTTTGATGTTTCCAGGGAGCATTGTACCCATTAGGGTATGGAATCATTTTTACCTGGATTTACTACGTAGTAAAAACAATCTTTAATTCAGTATATTATTTCTTCAAAAAATATATTGCACAAATTTGAGGGTAAGAGCCTCTTGTAGAACCCAGAGGAAATGGATAAAGGTCTATTACTGATATCTGACTAGTACAGCCGCTGGTAGTACTAGTACTCCAGACAGGCCTGAAGCTGGAAAAAAAGAGCAAGGTCTGCATAATAATAATAATTGCAGGGACTAGGGCCACAGGGACTCAATAAAATGAAAAGATGTCATGTGATTTGGTAGGTACTCAGCCCAACTGGATAGCTGGGTGGTGTGGGAGGAGTGTAGAAGGGATAACACATGTGAGGAAGACAGCCCAGTGTTTAGATGAATAGTGCAGGGTTGAAAGAGCATTTTTACCCTCCCATTCCTAATTTTATTTTTTTCCCCAATTGGAACATGGTTTACAATTGTATATAATGTACTATTTGGATTTAATACTTTGACACTTCAGCTTGGTGGGGTCCTAGGGCCCTTGAAGAATATTATTTAATCAGGTTTAATGGAAATAAGGCAACCATCTCAAGTATAATATTATTTAGCTGCAATCGAAGTTGGTGTCCATATTGGATCTAATGGTGGTTATGGTCAAAATGCCCTGAGGTCAGTGTTTTAGAGGTTCCCTTTTGTATAGCTATAGATGCAATTGTGCTTTTATTCTGATATGTTTGCAAGGACCTTGATGCCTTTGCACATTTTTTTCTTCGGATGCCAATGACAAACAACCTACAAATACAACCAGAAATTATCCCGTTTCTCAGTTCAGAATTAGTAAAATAAAACTGTGAAAGGTGGTCCATGCAGAGTGTCTTCCCATCAACCTGGACAGTACAGCTCAAACTATATTTCATACTGTGAATTAGAGTATTTATAGATCCAATGACCGGAGATGCCAGAAGAAAGATACCTGTGCGTGCAACAAACACTATGCTCTGCCAGTCACGTAGTGGTTTGTTGAATTCCAAAGTTAATCTACAGGATTGTCCTCTGCGCAGTATCAGCTCAGAGCTGTTATACATATCCGTATGGTGGGCCTTTTTATTGGATTCTGCAGGAATAGAAAAGAAGTAAAGGTAAATCAGGAAAAGGAACAAAAGGAAATTATATATTTATATATATAGTTCAACCAATATAGAAGTAAATAAATAGAAAATAGAAAAAAATCTATATACAGTGCCCCATTCCCACAGTGGATTCAAAGGAAGGCAAAAAAAGCCCTTTAAAACATGGTCCAATGATTGTTGTTCAATAGCCATTTAATTGTTCAAGTAAATATAAAATATGTGCCACCCCTTAAAGTACATCTAAAGCTTATACATACATACATATACATAGATATATATATATATATATATATTAAACAAGCAAAAAATTGGGGGAGCAAACCCTGAACATGTATATCTAAAGCCAGGACCATGAACCAAGCGACATGTATATTAAAAAAGAATAGCGCTCACATGCAAAAGAAATGACTATCAAATATGGAGACAATCCATAAATAAAAATGGGGATCCCCATTTTTATTTATGGATTGTCTCCATATTCGATAGTCATTTCTTTTGCATGTGTGCGCTATTCTTTTTTAATATATATTCTTTTTTAATATATATATATATATATATATATATATATATATATATATATATATTACTTTTGGATAAAGTAGGAATTGGTTAACACCACTGGCTGGTTTTGTTTGCTTTCTGTGTCCCAATTGGGATATTTCTCTCAGATCGTGTCCAGTAAAAACAGAGAAATACCGTAAGTAAACTTCTTGAATAAAAGTTTAGATGCACTTTAATTTAAAGGATGATTCAACATATGGATACTAATTCAACAAACAGATATTACTACCTTCAGCTGGTAATGGTAATTAAGGTTTGTATATATGTGATTTTATATGTATATATAACAACAATGCATATTGTTTTACCATGATGCCAATATAATTGCTTGGTTACCATGTTTCAGAAAATAATATTTAGCATTAGGCCATCGAAATTAGATTAAGGGTGACAATCAATACCTCGGTATTAATAGAGCATGTGTTCTCAAAGGTAGAAGAAAATATTGCACAATAATTAAAGTACTGTACATATCTAAATACAACACATTTTGTTGTTTTGGATAGGGGTTAGAACCTGTGCCAAGTTTAGATTGCTGCTGGAAACACTCTCTATATTTTCTAGTGGCTATTTTCATCATTAGGCCTCGTTCACATGGGTGTAATAAAGCACACACCCGTGCAGGGGCTGTGTTTACCCGCTCGGGGATGCACGGGTCAATTAGGATACAGCAGCTGCATGGATACTGGTCCTAATTTGACATCTGTGTGGGCACACAGCCCCAAATGCATTGTGGCGGCTATTTACTAAAACTGGAGAGTGCAAAATATGGTGCAGCCCTGCATAGAGACCAATCAGCTTCCAGTTTTTTTTTTTTTTTTTTTTCAAAGCTTAATTGAACAAGCTGAAGTTAGAAGCTGATTGGCTACCTTGTGCAGCTGCACCAGATTCTAAGTGCACCAGTTTTAGTAAATTTACCCCACTGTCTGCTGCTGCCACTGTGTCCCAATTGAGATAAATAGGGCTGTCTGCACAGGGTTGCATGGAACACCTGTGCATCCCCATGAAGGTAAATATGGCCCTTGCATGGATGTACACTATAGTATGCCAATGTGAATGAGGCCTTACTGAAGTATTTTGTGAACTATTTAGTAAAACAATGTCTTCAAAAAAGTGTCAGGAAATAAGTGGTCATGTGCCACCATCATCATGTAACAAGGGCTATGGTCAGGCTTCAACATCGCTGTAAGATCAGAACCTTCTGTTCTGAAGTGCTACTATAAATGACATTTCCCTACATGCCTTTCCATTGCTGCTGAAGGCCTAGGGATGAAGCAGACTATCATTGGGAATTTTATGCACTTGATAGATAGCTTTGTGCCCACATACACAGTGGTAACAACTACAGAGACTCTATAACGCAATCTCCCTGTATACCGGAGGGTGTGCCCAAACTCCCGGAAAGTGTCTTGAAGACACTGGGTGTCATTTAATCAGATGGGGGGGGGGGGCACCCAAAGAAGAAGTTGGTCTTGTGGGCAACGCAGCATTGTGGACATTGAAAAAAGTGACTGGTTCTCTTGAAGCAGAAACATGTCCTTTACAATGTAATCAGTATATAATTATTGGGGAGGGGTCCATCTGACTCTTTCGTGAGTTTCATAATTGGTTTAGGCTGTTCAACTAAACTGAGTAGTTCTACTTTCTAACTGTGATTAAACATTCATTATTCTACAGAGATTGACACAGCAAGATCTAGCATTTTCCTAAAATAGGTTTTACTGCTTCTTTCATCTGTATGGGAAGATGACAGGTCACTTTGAACTCCTGTGTGATGTGAGGAATGCCGTTGGATCATGAACATATGTTCAAACTTGAATGTATATAATGATCTGGGTGAATATCCTGTACCAATCGGCCCGTGCTCGTGATGTTACATTACTCAGATGTTCATTTCTAATTTGATTTGTATTGCATGTGCATGCCCAAGTCATCCCTCTTAATAGAAAACTATTATTAGGGATCTTGCTGATGTCACAAGAATAATATTTTCGGATGAGTACGATCAGCCAGGACGGCTGAACACATGGCAGAGACAAGGTGTACAAGCACACTTACTTAAAAGGGAAGTTTTATCACAAAGAAAACATTGTGTATTTACATGGTGTGGCTGGTGGAATTCACTAGCGAGTTACGTAAATAGCAGTACCTATACACTGCATGAACAAAAATACTTTCAATCCCGCGAGTACACAGTGACGCCATTGTGCAGCGTGACAGTGTTATCATGATGGCCTTTGTTATGTCACAGGTTATGGAGCCTTCACGTGCTAAAACTCACTGCAGATGTTATTAGAAAGAGGTTGATTACATAAGAATATTGTAAATAGAGAAGTATAGCAACCAATCAGCAGTAATATTTTACTGTTCGGGCTGCCCAATGCTGATAAAGGGAGAAATTTGATTGGTTGGTATAGCCATTTCCATACCGGGCCAATTCTGGCATTCCTCTCCTACATGTAAAAATCATTATTTCTTTGCTAGAAAATTACTCAGAACCCCCAAACATATATATTTTTTTCAACAGAGACCCTAGCGAATAAAATGGCTATTGGTGCAATTTGTTATGTCACACAGTATTTGCACAACAATTAAAAAAAAAACCACAATATTTACCCCGAGTAGATAGATACCTAACATGTCACACTTTACAATTGTACACACTTGTGAAATGGCACCAAACTTTGTTACTTATAAATCTTCATAGGCTAAACTTTAAAAAAAATTTACAGGTTGCCAGTTTTGAGTTACAAAGCAGGTCGTGTTCTAGAATTATTGCTCTCTAACATTCGTGGCAAAACCTCAAATGTGTGGTTCGAACACCATTTACAAATGCCGGTGCAACCTACGCATGTGTTCGCTTCCGTGTGAGCGTTTTTTTATTATTTTTATTTTATTTATTTATTGTATTTATTTATTCATTTTTATTCTACACTGTCCATTTAAGAATTTAAATTTTTTTTTAACACTTTTATTACTACTACAAAATACGTATACATCCCTTGTAAAAGGAATAAGGCATGACAGGTTCTCTTTATGGAGACATCTAGGGTCAATAAGACCCCAGATATCTCCTCTACCCTGGAAAACATAATATAAAAAAAACAAACAAAAAAAACTGCGATGTTTGCTTTCCGGGGAAAAAACTGGCAGTGTTTAGATGTGCCTGTGCCGGAAATGCCCAAAGTGCCATCATGACGTTGCTTTCAGATTTCCAGGATCATGGAGATGGCCAGGGACAATCCTGTCAAAGGCCAGCTTTATGGTAATCTGGCGCCACCGCTGGAACATTAATTCAGCTTCTCGATAGCATGGGAGAGCCCAGAAAAGCATCGGAGGGTGGTGGGAGGGGGGACATCCCCTCCCACTGCCTGTAAAAAGCAATCCAGCAGCTGAATAGCAGCTAGGGTGGCTTTTACATTACAGGGAATCGATGGATGAAAACAAAGATATCTGAATGATGCCTGTAGCTGCAGACATCATTCAGATATCACCACTTCAACCTAAGGATGTCATATTATGTCCTTTGGGTGGGAAGTGGATAGATTACTGCACTTTAAAGCAGTTATTCTCAATGAGGATTCAGTGGAACTCTTGGGTTTCTTCAGAGGTTGCTAAGGGTTCTTTGATTTACCTCCCATTTGATTGTGCCTAGAAAGTTCTGGGGCTAATACCACCTAAAAGAGCCAGTAGCAGGACACCAATGATCTTTTTAGTTGCCTGGAGGGGGTGGCTTTGGCTTTCTGACTACTACTATAAGAGGGTACTTTTTTCCACTGCCCATTAAGTGAATTTTTTCCGTGGTCTCCTTATAAATTGGTTTTAATTGAAATTGAGAAAGGTTGCTTTAAAGTGGCACTAAATTCTGGTTAAAAAAAAATATTTTCAAGTTTGGATTCCTACATAAAAACTGATCATTGTAAGCTCTTCCAGAAGTCTAATTTGGTTTGTCCCAGTGCAGGCAAAGGTGGGGTCTGATATAAATAATGTCATGTGAAATAAAGAAGGAATAAAATGCAGAATGCTATCATTACAAATATTAACTCAAAACAGTTACCAGAATACGCACAGAAAAAAACTTGTAAAAACTTGTGTGCGTAATCACAATAATACCCAGTGCCATAGTTAAAACGTCAAAATATTATGCAACCATATCATAAAATCCTGCTACTATACATGTCTAACTAGCATTTGAATGGTAACCACGTGGACTTCTGTCACATAATTACCTGGTTTGTTTGCACTGCCTCCAAATATTTTTTAATCATTATGTGCCCTATAATTATTTTAAGTTCGAATATTCAGGTTGCTCAGATTTTTTTAGCAGGAATTTTTATAGTTGCAATCTTTAAAATTAGGTATTCATATAAATCTTGTGTTATGTGCCATCCCGCTGATTGCCATCCTGCTGAATTCTACAATCTATATAGAAATTACTGATGCTGATTTTATTGGGAATGTTACAGCCTTGCAATTATAGCGAAACCAGTTCCAGCACATAATAGCATTTCATGGAATTTTCCAATATCATATAACTAAAATACGTGGGGAAAAAAATTACACTAAATCCATTGGCATTGGGTACAAAAAGTAAAGGTGGATCACTCCCAGTAGGGATAGGATTTCTGCTTGTTGAAATAAGGTGTGGGCCACTGGATATCTCATAGCAGTGGGTAAATCTGGTCGGTTTCTAAGCAGTGTAGGGTGAAAATGTGTCTTAAGATAACAATACACTATAGGTCCATCAAGGAACCATTAAAATAAAGTTTGTGTGTCAGAGAATCCCTACTAAAATGATTATATATACAGTTCAAGGTACATTAGCATGATCAGTAGTTGTAAATAGAAGAACGTGGCATACCTAGAGTATTTGACAACCAAAGCCAGATCATGTTTAATGCCACCCTTGCTGTATACTACAAAATATTTTCAGTAATAATCATGATTTTAAAACAATAATGGCCAGATAAAAATGCAGACAAGGCCCCTTTACAGTGGTAGTTATTCTAATGGTCAGTGAAGAAAAGCCCCTTTCATTAGTGGTCAATGGAGAAAGACCTTCTTTACTTTGAAAGTCAGTGGAGAAATGCCCTCTTATGTTGGATGTCAGAGAAGAGGGGCCCTACTTATAGTACATTTGAAGTCAGTAGAGAACTGCCCCTTTAATCAGTAAGGGAAGGGTCTACTTTACATTAGTGGCCAGTGCAAGAAGGGCCCACTTACATTGGTTTTCTCAGAATTATGTAGATACAATAAGATAGGTCTTTAATCCATAATTTCCCATTGCTTAAGAAACTATTATAAATATCTGGAGGAACACTGGTTGAGGAAAAACGATCTACTCTTTCTATTTTTACAGTTCTTCATTCCTTGAAAACCACAACAAATAATGTATTAGGTAACTGCTGGCTTGGGAAAGGTTTCTGTGAAGCACATTTCCAAGTTGTGGTTACAAGGCACATTAAAAGGGTGATTCACCAAAGTCTAAGTGTCACACTGGGCCAAATTATCCATTTCCAAAACCTTAAATTAGAAGCAACTGACTGGCATTTGCCATTGGGTCTTTCAAGAAACATTGACTGCTTGCCAGTTTATATAAAACATTTCCCTTAGTAAATCATCCTTTTATTGTAGAAAACAGCAATAAAATACCCATAATTATATACATTTCATACTGGGTTTGTGCAAACTGTGTTTATGAGAATTGTTTTAGAGAGCTGACGTTTGCTTTTGTGAATCTGTTGTTTCTTACCTGGAGATCCTGCCAGCAATTGCAGTTTGTGTTGCAGGGTGACAATGCTCAGCCACTGCCTTGTAACTAGCAGGAGCATTATCAACCTGCCATAATGTGGGCTGTTGGGCTCTCTATTGGATAGACCTGAATCTTCAAGTAAGAAAACTGTATATAGTGATGCCAAACACACTGAAAATAGATTTTGGGTTTACATATATCTTAAAGTAGAAGTCCAGCTAAAAATTGTAGATTTTACCCTCACTTTAGATAGATATCCTCTCATTTCTGCCTCAATAAATGGAAGTTAGGGGACATCATCCAAGCAGAACATCAGCCAGACCCCCCTTGGAAGATTTAAATTATGTTTTGGTTATATAACTATAGTTAACTATAACTAAAGGCAGAACTTTTTTTTCCGTCTTAGATAGAGTGGAGAGGGATTAGAATATCTGTCAGGTCTTTATTGTTGTCTATGCCCTGTTAGGGAGATTCCCCCTCTCTATTTGTCCTGGTGAACATTATCACTGAAAGTAAAATTTAAAGAAAACTCCAAATTTTAGGTTGTCCCCAGAGCTATGATAGAGAAGAACTCTTCCAATGAGGACACTAGTACGGGTGACCCTGGTAACAACCAGGAATTGACTCACTTTGGATGATTTTCCTTTCACTTTCTGTTTTGGCCCCCAGGAATTTCCTAATTTGCAGGGATTTCCTCTCACTTTCTGTTTGGCTATGGGATAGGAAGTGAAGGGAAATCTCTGAAATGTAAAGCATATTGCAAAAAATAATAAAATAATAAAATAACATAACAGGGGTTTTAACAGTCCCTTACTCTATCCAAAATGAAAAAAAAAGTTTTACCTATAGTTCTACTTTAAAGTTTATCTAATGTCAAACTTTTTTTACATTTTGTATAGAGCAGGGAAAGGTTAGAAACTCATGTTTTTCTTTTTTTGCTTTTTATTTGCATGATGTTGGTGTATTGGGAGGATCTACCTTATACTTCCTAAGCCAGAACAGGAAGTGACTGAATATCTACAATGGTTATCAGGAAAAACATGAGGAAAAATGGACAGTGTGAATCTTGCAGCAAGGATACAGCAAAAAAAAAAAAAACATAACAGGGGTTCCAACAAAACAAGCTGGAGGAAACAACCAAAACAACATACATATAGTTTCAATAGACTGCTAAACAGACTTTTATGGTCAAGATTTCCTGAAGCCGCTGTGTAGTTTCGGCCCTACATGGCCTAGTACTTTGCAATTAAGATCACTAGCTAAGGTACTATTGTCACAAAAAAGAAAGGACCCAGAGTTAAGAGGTTCTGTTTTCATGAACTGTTTTCTTTCTTCTTAAGAATATGATGTATGGTAATTATATTACTAGCAGATAATTATTGTGACTAATCAGACACATGTAATGTATGTCTAATGGCCTGAGTATTGTATAGGAACGAGTCTGTGTATACTCCTAATATTAGCAGCAGCAGGAAAATGTAGAGAAGAAAGCATGAAATGTCTTATGAACTTTCCTCCTAAATACCCCCAATGTTTTTTTTTTTATTACCCCCCCCCCCCCATCTCAAATAATGGATGTATGTGGCCTAACATTCACAATTAGTATGACCAAATTGAGCATTTATTGAAACAGTCATGCAGTACAAAATAACTAACAAACAAGTACTTCCAAGCACTGGATGAGTTTGTTAATGTAAGCTAATTGTTGGAAAAGTTTCCAATATTCTTGCTTTAAATTAAAGTTGCCAACGTTCTTGCCCTGAATTTTGCC
Organism: Pelophylax lessonae; assembly: GCF_965119305.1. Taxonomy (NCBI): domain Eukaryota; kingdom Metazoa; phylum Chordata; class Amphibia; order Anura; family Ranidae; genus Pelophylax; species Pelophylax lessonae. The sequence goes on along the minus strand of NC_138778.1, from coordinate 53,764,374 downwards.
GAAAAAAAAAAGGCTTGGTGGGTCCTAGCAATGCACAGTTTAAAAGTGAATAGGCAAATATTACGATGCCCCTCATTTCCCATCACTGTTTATGCCGGGTACCCTTTGAGATTTTTCAACTTAAATTCTTATGTTTTAGAAATAAGCAGAAGGGATGGATGTTCTGTAGCCGTAGCCGACTCCCAAATGTGCCAATGGCAGGATCACCAAGTGAAAATAAAGGAAAAAAAGCCTGAAAACAATGAATACAACCACCACAACTTAGAACAGGTAACCTGTGACATATATAACAGGTTTGTTTTTGGGTTTAGAGACAAGTTATTTCTGTGTGTAAATATATAGATGCTAAGTATAGTCATTTTAATACAATTTTGGGGAAACTTTAGTTCTAGGTCACCTTACCTAATTCTACATTCTGAGCATTCTACATTCAATGTAACTTTATGTAAGTGGAATAAAAGTTAAAAAATATAAATGCTTGTTGGCAGTTTTTTCTTTTTTCCCTTTCCTTGTAGAAGAGACTTTGTATGTCTCTTCTGCCAACAAGGTTCACTTTTTTATAGCAAACAGATGCACACACATATAGTTCCACTTTAAGATTGAAATATAATATGCAACAGGATTAAGGCTCCGTTCACATGTAGGCATTTTGGGGCGTTTTTGGGGAGTTTTTCTGCTCTAGGATCAGCTCTCAAAACGCCCAACAAGACAAATCCTATTCATTTCAATGGCCCCTGTTCACATCTGAGTGTTTTGACGCTGTGAGCAAAACGCCCAACGCTCAAAAAAGTACTTGAGCTTCTTTTTGGGCAGATTACAGGCATTTTCCATTGGTCTCTATTCAATCTAAAAATGCCTGCCCAAAAACGCCTGTAAAAACGCAGTAAAATCGCGGTAAAAATCGCGGTAAAATCACGGTAAAAACGCGTGAAAACGCTACTCTCAGGTGTTAATGTAGCCTAAAGCAGTTGCAGTATCTGCTATGGTCCAACTACACACATCAACACTCGATGGGTCGCCTCATTTTTCTAAAACTTTGGCCAGCACCAATAAATAAAAACACTTCTTTATTAAAGTTCTTTATAATTCATACTAAAAACACATTTTCTTTTTTAAGTTAAAACTCATAAAAAAACATTTGGACTTCTGCAATATTTCAAAGTTTACGTCTCCCTTTTTAAGCTGTATATGCTCGGAGACATTGCAAGAGCTTAAATAGTCTTTTGTTAAAAATGTACTTTAAAGATCCATAATTAAGAAGTTTTTGTATGTGGAGATGGTGCTGGCCTGAAGAATTAAATTCAATATGACCACATACAAATAATATATACTGTGTTTCATTAATTTGCAACTTCATTGAGCACAGCAGTTGTTTGTAGAAATAGTTCAACACACTGGGGCAATTAATGGATTAGTCTTTAAAGTTTTCTTATAGCTTTACCAAGCCTTCCCTTATATCTGTAGGGCAAACATGCTCTTTGTAGGTGAAATAATTAGTGGGGTTCTTTTATTTGTTAAAGTGTATGCAAAAACATTTCTTTTAATTTTTTTATATATTTTTGTATAGAGTAGCGAATAGTTAAGGGCCTCTGTCAGAGTTTTTCCCCTTCACTTCCCTTCACAGGTACACAGCACAAGGTAAGAGGAGATAAGTTAAGGGGACATTTAACTCAGGCTTACCCTTAAAGCACCTCCTGTACCTGTGGCAACCTCAAATTATTGGATTTCCAATTACTTTCAAAGACATGGTCACCAGGGTCAATAGTGAGAATGAATATCCCCAGTGGAGACCAATAAAAATCAGACCTGAGATTGTAACCCTTCCACGTTCCATCCAACATTTTACCAAAAATGAAACATTTTGGCTTTGCATACACTTTAATGACTAAACATGTGATTTCACATGAAATATGACCTATTGCTTGGAATCTCTGTACAAATTGTATTGTTTTGCATTGTATTGTATTGCGTTACTAAAAGTTTGTATACATTATTGTGTTTTGTACAGCTTTATTGTATTATTATGTATTGCATTGTATTGTGTATGGCTGTTAATTAAATACTATCTTATATTATATTTACACTGCGGGTTCAGTTATAAGAAAACACTCAATTAGAAGCTGAATCTTTGCTTCAATAAAGCAGTACAAAAACCTTAATTGTTTTAAAGTAATGATCTGCCTTTGGCTTTATATTACCATAGAATATTACATTTATCTTTGTAACATGGTTTTATAAAAATAAAAAAAAAATAGCAAAATCAGAAAATAATCAATTGACTTACCGTCCATGATGCTTTGATGTGCTCTCCGTCTGCTTTGTGGTTTAGATAGTGCTCGGAGAAACTACCTGATGAATGTGAATCAACCATTATTTGTATCACTCACTGCCCTCACTATTAAAATTCCAGTGACTGAATGTTTTATGAGAGTGTTAATGGGACATGCCTTAATGCTTACACTGTACACTCTCTTCCTGGTCTACTGCAGTGCACACATGATATCCGGAAGTGCCAAACTAAAGAATCTGGCAGTCTACCATCTCCTTGGCACGCACTCCAATATCTACAAATGATAACTGGAACGTTCCTATGTACATGCCTATCTTGTGACTGGGAACCGTCTATCAGTATGAACTGTTCCAGTAAGGAAATCATATTTTTACAAGCTCTTGCAGACAGTTCAGATTAAACCTTAAAACATGCCTGGCCTAGTTTTTGCACATGTCCCAGCTAATTGTTACAGCTTGGGACATGCTGTGTAGTTGTTTGTTTTACACTAAAATTATTAGGGTGGTGCAAAGTCATGTTGAATTGCAGACACAAATGTTGTTGAAGTTTATCTAGCTGCTCAAAACCTGTCCGTCACAGTGTCTTCTAGGTTTGATTGAATGCATTAACCAAAGATGAATTCATTTAATTGATTTTCAGCTCAAAATAAAGGTTGATTTTGTAAAGGAATAGAGCATGTTCACTTTGCAAGGGAATTTTTGCTTAGCTTAGTGAAGCTGTGTGAATTCCCTCATCCAAAATTGTGCATGCAAATATCATGTTTTTTATTTTTATTTTTTGCTTGCACCTGATTAGGATTTGTTTACAGTGCATTTTCACCACTTACTTACTAAGTGCAAATTCTCCTTCAGGGTTGGTTCTCACTTGAAACGGATGAGGCTGACAGCAGGGGTCAGGTGTGTCCCTGTTCTCTGTTTCAGGCCAGAATTTTTGTATTTGGCTGAATACGGACTTGAAACACAGGCAAAGACGCACAGGACCCCTGTGCAATCCGCTCTGCAGCCACCACGGAGATGTGTGAATAGGCTCCATTGAGAGCCTGGTCACAATCTCCTGTCATGCGAATTGGATGCGGAGGAAACCAACATCCAATTAACAAGTGAGAACCCAGAATTAAAGTAGACATTCTGCTCTAAAGTGAACATGATCCTTCAAGAGGAGCCAGTTTACTACTGCGCATGCGCGAAATGCGCTGCACTTTGTGAATGTACCAGCTGCGGGGGAAGGAGTGAGGGCAAACTTCTCAGCATCGGCATCCTAACGGTGGGAAGCCGACAGGGCTGCTTTTGGCTTCACAGCTGTGTTTTGTAAATGGTCCTGCAGTCTTCTGGGACCTGTGACGTTTCCCAAAAGACTGTGGGGAGGGAGGGGGGGGGAAGAGTCCATCCGAGGACTCTTTGAGCGGGTACACGTCAAAATGTGTCAAATGTGGCAGCTTAGGGGATGCCGACAAGCGGAGCTTTCAGTAAATTAACCCAAGTGATTTCCCTTGATATAGCATAATTATGGAATAGTTGGAGTAAAGGTGATATAATTTATTTGCTAATTTGAGTTAGCCAATAAAGTTTTTCACTTTTTCATATTATATTTCCAAGCTAAAAAAAAAAGTAGAAAAGAGTTAAAAACCCTGTTGATTTATTTTGTTTCGTCTTTGTCTCTTCACTTTTGCTCTTGAAACACACCTGAAAGTGAAGAAAACCTTTCCAAAGTGAAGAGATATCCTCTCTTAGGCAGTGGTCACCGGAGGATTTCCTCTTCACTGGTTTTCTAGTGAAAACTGTAACATTTTCTATCTTGATGACAATAGTAACTAGGACAAATAAAGAGGGTAAATCTAACCAGCAATCACACAAACAGCAATAAAAACCTAACAAAAGGTTTTAATTGTTTCCTATACAGCACTGTTTGACAAACCCCATAACGAACACTGCTACTTCCATACATCAATAAGGTATTTGTCAAACAGTGCAGTATGGCACACAGGAAAGTCATAGGTTGGGGTTGTAGCATGTTCGCTCACCTGAAGGTTGCGCTGCACTGTTCTATAGGTTTGTCAGGTGCCATGGGGGACTAAGTAGGCGCCTGGCATGGGCTCCTGTCAGCCATCCTGAGAAGGCCAGGATCTCTTATTTAAAGGTGAAATCTTGTTAAATTTGTTTGGCCATCTTGGATGCAGGGGTGCTTAAATAGCACCATTTGCATCATTTAGATGCTTTCAGTGTGAGAGTAGGACAGGAACAGAACCCCTGCTTGCTAGGCGTAGTGGAAAGTAAAGGGACCACTCTGCGCTACTACCTTCGGGCAGTAGGCGCACAAGGGCCTTTTTAAAGGCTGCGAAAGAGTGAAGACGCCGAGGAATAAGAAGGAAGCCGCCGAAGTTTGCCTGAAGCGACTACCAACGAATAATTTATTGATGGGCTGTATATATAATTAAAAGAAAAGATGGACTCATGTAAATTTATTATATATAGATGATTTTTACACTGTTTTCAGATATTTATTTATGCACTATAATTTGAATGCACTTTATTAAAAGAGAGCGCTGCACTTTGTGACTATATATTAGTGATCGACCAATATCGTTTTTTCATTGCCGTTACCGATATTTTGGTCATCGCGTATCGGCCGATATGGGCCGATATTTTCGTACATTTAAAAAAAATATTTTTTATTTTTTTTTCACTTCACAGGTACTCTTGTGGAGGGATCTGGGGGTCTAAAAGACCCCAAACCCCTCCTCTGCACGTAAAAGCATTAAAAATGCCAAATTTGGCTGTTTTGAATGCTGTCATTTTTACAAGACAGCTGACCGTTAGGGATGATCGAACGGTTTGGGTCGACCATCGGTTCGACCCGAACATTGACTGTTCGAAATTCAGCCGAATTCCGAACTTTTTGCTGAAAAAGTTCGGAATTCGGCAACCAGAACCGACCAAAATGCAATTGGACAGGAACTGGGCTTTAAAAGCCCGTGATTGGACCAGAACCATCAGTAAAAGCCAATTGAGGGGACATGAGGATGCTAGGAATGTGATTGGAGTGACTACGGGGTCCAGAGGCCAATCAGTAGTGAATACGCCCCCCAGTATATAAGATAGCCCAACCAAATTTCTAGCATTGTAATACAGGGATGTGGAAGAGAGTGGAAGCAGTTCTGTAACTCCTGCTTCAAAAGTGTCATTTAGCAATTATTAGTGTGAGGAAAGGGATATCTAGTGTAGTTAGGGTACTATTTTCCACTATAGTTAGATTCAATAATCTAGTTTCTGTAGGGAAAGTGTTAAGTGTCAGGGGGACCGTAGTGTAGTGTAGGGTGAACTGACTCTGACTGCTATGGCAGGGTGACCAAACCCTTCCATGTCAGGGTGACCGCCATAGAAAAAAGATTGTTTGTATTAGAATTGCAGTAGAGCAAGATAGTGGCTCCGCTACTTTTACACCTGGCCGTTTTTGTTGCAGGCGTTTATTGGGCTTTTTTGTGGACGTCTTTGGAGGCACGTCAACAAAGACATCTGAACTTCTGTGTAGGGGTATATATACACACACACATGTATGTATATATACACATAATAATGAAATTATTTGCAGGCATAGGGCTCCGCTCCTATCACACCTATATGTGTGTATGTGTATAAATACATATAAGTGTGTGTGTATATATACCCCTACACGGAAGTTCAGATGTTATGCCTGCCTCCAAAGACGCCCAAAAAAAATGCCCAAAAAAAACCTGCAACAAAAACGCCCAGGTGTGTTGTTGCAGGCGTTTTTTTGGGCATTTTTTGGGCGTCTTTGGAGGCAGACATAACATCTGAACTTCTGTATAGGGGTATATATACACACACACTTGTATGTATTTATACACATACACACATATAGGTGTGATAGGAGCGGAGCCCTATGCCTGCAAATAATTTAATTAGCGCAGGCATAGGGTTCTGCTACTTTCGCACCTATATATGTGTATGTGTATATATACATACATGTGTGTGTGTGTATATATACCCCTACACAGAAGTTCAGATGTCATGCCTGCCTCCAAAGACGTCCACAAAAAAGCCCAATAAACGCCTGCAACAAAAACGGCCGGGCGTGAAAATAGCGGAGCCCTATGCCTGCTCTATTGCAATTCTAATACAAACAATCTTTTTTTTTTCTGGTTCTGGACATGCTACAGAGCTTAAACTTCACAGGTACACTTTTTAGACCCCCCAGACACTAAATCCAAAGAAATCAAATTTTTTTTTTTCAATCATTTTTTCAATAATTGGCTCTCTATCAAAAACGACAATTTTTAAGAACTTTTTTTGTGTGATTAATAGTCCCTGGGGCATGACCCAGAACCCTGGGCACTTTTTAGGGGCATTTATTGGGTTTTAGGGCTTCAAAATTTTGTTTTTTGATTACCGAAGTTCGGGTCCCATTGATTTCAATGGGGTTCTGAAATCCGGGCCGAACTTTAGGGTAGTTCGGGTGTTCTGGTCGAACCGAACTTTTCGAAAGTTCGATCATCCCTATTGACCGTCGGCTATGGAGGCCGGTACCGGGGTGATGCTTCTAGCTGCAGGCATCACTCCGGTACAAGCATTTACCGAAATATCGCTAATATCGGGAACGCTTCTCGGCCTTTTGGCTAAGATCAAGTGTAGTATCGACTTTAGCCCTTAGGGGTGTCTCTGCTTCACGGCTAGGACGTTGAGAAACACTTGTATCTATCCAAGCCATTTGGTCCTTGTGGGGTACCCTCTGCTCGGCCTTGTAGGATCGTCGATTAAATTCGGCTTCACCTACTTGCTGCTATTGGGCTTGAGGCTTAGCCCCCACAAGGAACGAGACTGCGATCTTCCCTCCTCCCCCCCCGCTCCACCTAGTCCCAGCGTGATTACATCACCGCCAACCTCACACTTTCTCAAAGGTACATTTTTTATATATGGATGATTTTTACACTGTTTTCAGATATTTATTTATCCACTATAATTTGAATGCACTCTATTGAAGGAGAGCACTGCACGTTTTTGTGACTAAACAGCATTCACAACCTTTGATAATAAAATAGCAAACATCCTTTTGAATTTATAAGATTATTATGATCACTTTAAGACCAAGCACCCCTAAACGATGGGGTCCATGAGATGGATTAGTCACATCCATCTCCTAAGGAGACAGTGACCTTGTCACACCAGCCTTTTGAACTTTGTCAGAACCACAGACCTGGCAAAACCATTTTTATTACCCTTTTTTTACTGCTGTCATTGTTTATTTGTAGAATATCTTTTGTTGGCGCTGTTTTTCTTGTCTGTTCATTACCGGTATATCTAAAATCTCTATAAATTCTCTAAACCAGAACCTGAAGTATCCCTGTCTTTATAACCACTCTTTTATTACCGCCATATACATTGCTCGAAAAAATAAAGGAACGCTTTGAAAACATATCAGATCTCAAAGAGGAAAAATCCCACGCTGGATATCTATACTGATATGGACTGGGTAATGTGTTAGGAACTAAAGGATGCCACATCGTTTGATGGAAATGAAAATTATCAACCTACAGAGGGCTGAATTCAAAGACACCCCGAAAATCAAAGTGAAAAAATGATGCAGCAGGCTTGTCCGTTTTGGTGAATTTTCATTGCAGCAACTCAAAATGGTACTCAGTAGTTTGTATGCCCCCCACGTGCTTGTATGCATGCCTGACAACATTGGGGCATGCTCCTAATGAGACCATGGATGGTGTCCTGGGGTATATTCTCCCAGATCTGGACCAGGGCATCACTGAGCTCCGGAACAGACTGTGGTGCAACCTGGCGGTGTCGGATGGCCTGAAACATAATATTACAAAGGTGTTCTATTGGATTTAGGTCAGGTGAGTGTGGGGGCCATTCAATATTATCAATTCCTTCATCCTCCAGGAACTGACTGCATACTCTCGCCACATGAGGCAGGGCACTGTCGTGCACCAGGAGGAATCCAGGACCCACTGCACTAGCGTAGGTCTGAGGATGGGTCCATGGATTTCATCCTGATAACTAATGGCAGTCAGGGTGCAATTGTCTAGCCTTTCGAGGTCTGTGCGTCCCTCCATGGATATACCCTCCCAGACCATCACTGACCCACCACCAAACCCGTCATGCTGAACGATGTTACAGGCAGCATAATGTTCTCCACAGCTTCTCCAGCCCCTTCACGTCTGTCACATGTGCTCAGGGTGAACCTGCTCTCATCTGTGAAAGCACAGTGGCGGACCTGCCAATTCTGGTGTTCAATGGCACTAGAGGCCCTCAGGCCCTCAGGCCACCCTCATGATGTCTGTTTCTGATTGTTTGGTCAGAGAAATTCACACCACTGGCCTGCTGGATTTCATTTTGTAGGGCTCTGGCAGTGCTCTTCCGGTTCCTCCTTGCACAAAGGAGCAGATACCGGTCCTGCTGATGGGTTAAGGACCTTCTTTGGCCCTGTTCAGCTCTCCTAGAGTAACTGCCTGTCTCCTGGAATCTCCTCCATGCTCTTGAAACTGTGCTGAGAGACACAGCAAACCTTCTGGCAATGGCACGTATTGATGTGCCATCCCCGAGGAGATGAACTGCCTGTGGAAACTCTATAGGGTCCAGGTATCGCCTCATGCTATCAGTAGTGACACTGATTCTAGCCAAATGCAAAACTAGTGAAAAACAGTCAGAAAAGATGAGTAGGGAAAACAATGATAGTGATCTTACCTGTAAAACCATTCCTTTTTTTGGGGTCGTCTCATTGTTGCCCATCGAATGCACTTGTTGTTAATTTCATAAACACCAAATCATCTGAAACTGATTAACAACCCCATCTGCTACTTAACTGACCAGATCAATATTGCAGGGGTTTCACTGACTTGATGCTATACTTTGATTAAAAAGTGTTCCTTTCATTTTTTTTTTGAGCAGTGTATAAACATCAACTGGTAGACAGGGATTTTAAAGTGACGAAACCAATAAAAAAACAAAAAACAGTAAAGAAAACCCAACCATACAATCCCATACCCGCAGTTGACCCAAAGGAAGGCAAAAAAACCCCAGCAAGGCATGATCCAATTTGCTACAGCAGGAGAAAAAAACTCCTTCCTGATCTCCCGAGAGACAATCAGTTATTCCCTGGATCAACTGTATGTATAAATATTAGTACCCACTTATATTATGTACACCTAGGAAAGAATCCAGGCCTTTTTTAAAGCAATCTAGTGAGCTAGCCAGAACCACACATTTTCCACATTTTCACAGCTCTTACGGTGAAGACACCTTTCCGTATTTGGAGATTAAATCTTTTTTCCTCTAGATGCAAATAGTGCCCCCTTGTTCTCGGTGTTGACCTTAAAGTGAATAACTCAACACAAAGTTCACAATATGGACCCCTTATGTATTTATACATGTTAATAATATCCCCCCTTAATCTCCTCTATAAATTCAGTTTCTCTAATCTTTCCTCATAGCTAAACTCCTCCATGCCTCTAATCAGTTTGGTTGCCCTTCTCCATGGCGGCTGCGGAGGGGATTGCACAAGGGTCCTGTGCGTCTTTGGCTTAATTTCAGGTCCGAATTCAGGCAAAAATTCAGGCCTGATTTGTCCCTGAAACAGAGAACAGGACCCCTGCTGTGAGCTGCACCTGTTTTAGGTGTGAACCCAGATTAAGAGTGCCAATCAACTGATGAATGTCTGAATTTATTTTATTATTCATGTCACTAAATAAAAATGGTCAATGCATTCCAAATGTAGCACCCTACAGGTAGGTTCTAGGTAAATGAATAGTAGGCCTTGTCTGCCTAACAGCAGGGCCATGTTTCTTTTTGTTAGGTAGGTTGTCATGGCTCCCAAGTGTGTCTCCTGAGAAGGGGAGTCTCCCCACTGGCTCTATCGGAGGCTTATGATAGGGCAGTGGAGGAAACCCAATCAGAGATACATTCAGACTTAGAAGGCAGATTCTGCCGCAGAGGATTCTGGGGGAGGGTATAAGTCTGAAGGGGCGCATGACTCAGTGTCTTTGGCGGGCGCAGAGTCCCAGGAGGGAGAGAACGGCTGTCTCTCCTCCTGTCTGAGGGAGCGGATATCCCAGGGGGTCACCTGAGAATCCAGAGAGTGCTGAGTTGAGCTGAGGGGATCCGGTGTGCCAAGAACCAGCGGAGAGCGAGAGGGGTCCAATCCCAGGAAAGCCTAGACAGGTCGTGAGTACTGAGGATTGCCCCTAGGGATCTGCCTGAAGTGTTAGAGGAGACCACTCTGGAAGAGGTTCTGGGATCCAGTGTCAACTTAGGGGGTACTTAGGTTGAGGACCCTGAAGTGACAGAGGGGGTAGATAGTCAGTGGACCCTGAAGAGCTAAAAGTGTAAAGGGGGCGCCTGCAGTTTGGGCCCGGAATTGTACAGAGTACCAGTTGAGAGTTGCAGCCATGCAGGAATTCACAACAAGCTACCTCCAGCTGGTGCCAGGCAGGAGGGAGTAGTCAGTGACTTTGCAGTGCAGCAGTGTCAGCAGTTCAATACTCCACAGTCCTGAGTCTTCTGGACTTAGAGTCGAGGATTCAGCACTTCTTTCAAGTTACAGTGTGTTCTAAGCGTCAGTGAGCATTGGCTAGCGCGGGCTGGCGTCAAGGCAGCGATAACAGACATTTTTCTGGATAAAGTCCCAAGTTGTACTTAGTTGAGCCTAAAGGAGTATCCCACTCATTCCCTTCTCCCATCCCCTTAAATACAATAAAACAACAAAACAAAGATGCCGGAGTTGTCAATGTCTCAGTTCTCACACCCAGGGTTGCAGCTCACATGGGCTGGAGAGGTAACCGGTAACAATGGCAGACCCACATCAGGACACAGGCCTGGAAAACCTACTACACAAAGGTTCAAGAAAAAACCCTTAATCTGGACTGAAATGCAGTAAAAATGAGACCTGGATGGACATTTTTTATTTATTTTTTGATGAATATGGGGAAAATTTCTAAATAATTGGGAAAAGTGTCTGTATGGTTGAACTGTGAGCTGGAATAGATGCTCTTAGTAAACATTTAGTGTTAACCAGCCAGGCATGTGCAGAATGAGAGGAGCCAATTACCAATTATTTTGTAGACACTACTCACACAGTCATTCTTACAGTATTTAAAGCAATTTATTCAGAGACTTTCTCTCCCTTTACATTTACAAATTTCAATATTATTTATCATTGAAAATGTTACAGTCAAAGCTGAACTCCAGGAAGATAATAAAACATCATTAACCACTTTACCACCGGAGGATTTTGCTGTCTTACGTCCAGGCCACTTTTTGCGATTCAGCACTGTGCGACTTTAACTGACAATTTCGCGGTCGTGCGATGCCGTACCCAAACGAAATTTATGTCTTTTTTTTTCCGACAAACAGAGCTTTATTTCGGTGGTATTTGATCACCTGTGCGATTTTTACTTTTTGCACTATAAACAAAAAAAGAGCATACATTTTGAAAAAATAATATTTTTCACATTTTTTTATATGAAATTCCCCCCAAAAAATGTAAAAATCTAAATTTTTTTAAATTTTTGGCCAATTTGTTTTCTGCTACCTAGGTCTGGTAAAAAAATCCCAATAAGCGTATTTTGATTGCTTTGCGCAAAATTTATTGCGTTTACTAACTAAGGGAAAGATTTCTGTCATTTTTGGTGTTTTTTTTTTAATGAGTAATGGCGGCAATCTGCGATTTTTTTTGCGGGACTGCGACATTGCGGCGGACAGATCGGACCCTTGACTGACATTTTTGACACTTTCGGGGTTACCAGTGACATTACTACAGTAATCAGTGCTAAAAATATGCACTGTTACTGTAAAAATTACACTGGCAGTGAAGGGGTTAATTTTATTGGAGAGGGAGGGGTTAATGTATGCCTGGTGCTTACTAACGTGTGTGGGGGGAGGTGACTGAGTGACACAGGGACAGATCGCAGGTTCAGCTATGCTGAACCCTGCAATCTGTCACTGTCTGTCACTTAGGAGATCCGCCCGCTTTGTTTACACAAGCGGGCGGATCTCCAAACTCGATTCCCCCGACGATCGGGAAAGAGCGGCGGCGATCGCCACTGCTCCTCCCCTGGCCCGACTCCCGCTGTGACTGAATACAGCGGGAGCGAGCCTCCGGCGGCGCACGAGCGCCGCCCACAAGGGGAGGAGTCCAGCGACGTAGGTCTACGTCGCTGGACGGGAACGAGCCACTGTGCCGCAGTAGAGGCACAGTGATCGGTCGTAAAGTAGTTAAATACAGTAAAATGTTTATTTTAGAGTAGATGAATGTATTTTACAAGAATAAGTACCTAAATCTGACTTGATATTGGCCTCCTGTCATACAACGCAAGGCAGCACCTAGACTAGGAGTATCACTAAGCAACTGGCATGATGGCTTACTGCTCCTTCATGGTATATTCAGCAGGCGCAGGAGTGACACCAAGTTGACAGAGTCTTTTTATATTATTTCAAACTGTAGAACAGCCTTTCTCCAATTTTTTTTTAACACGGAAGGAACCTTGAAATAACTTTCTAAGTTCAAAGAACTCATCTGTGAGCTGCAGATGCTAATACTACATATGCAGCTCACAGCACATTAGTGTGAAAGTCACTGGGAAGAATGCTCCTTATACTTGTGGTCATTGGGAAGACTTTCCCCCTACAGATAGCTAAAAGGATCATCAGCGTCAAAGAATATTCATCTAAGAGGCAAAAGTTGCTAACAGCTCATGGAACCCCTAGCAACATCTGAAGGAACCCTGGTTGTAAAAGACTGCTGTAGAATGCATCCAATGACTTTCACTAAGGCTGGCCATACATGAGTCATTTTTTCCAACCAGCAGGAAAGAGAGAGAAATTTTTCCAACAAGCTGGTTGTACATTAAATCAATTAATAGTGTGGCATAACTATCTGGCATGTGAAGAATGTCTGCCTATAGTATGCAAAGAATGGCTCATGACAAATATTTTCAGGCATGTAGAAAAACAATTTTTGCCTCATTGGAAACAGTGACTTGACAGGACTAGCTGAGACGAGGAGGTTTGGGACTTTCAATGAGGTGCATAGCTCACATATGGTATATGATGCATATGAGCGTAGTATTAATCATTAATTAATAAATTGTTCATCATGATTGCAGCAATTCATCTGGTAAAATACATACATCAAAAATACAATTAAAGCCAAACTACCGTAGGGATATAAAATTAAGAGCTGATTACATATACAGTATCTCACAAAAGTGAGTACACCCCTCACATTTTTGTAAATATTTTATTATATCCTTTCATGTGACAACAATGAAGAAATTACACTTTGTTACAATGTAAAGTAGTGAGTGCACATCTTGTATAACAGTGTAAATTTGCTGTCCCCTCAAAATAACTCAGCACACAGCCATTAATGTCTAAACCGTGGGAACAAAAGTGAGTACACCCCTAAGTAAAAAAGTCCAAATTGGGCCCAAAGTGTCAATAGTTTGAGTGGCCACCATTATTTTCCAGCACTGGCTTAACCCTCTTGGTTACCACTGGAGCCCTCTTCCACTCCTCCATGACGACATCACGGAGCTGGTGGATGTTAGAGACCTTGTGCTCCTCCACCTTCCATTTGAGGATGTCCCACAGATGTTCAATAGGGTTTAGGTCTGGAGACATGCTTGGCCAGTCCATCATCTTTACCCTCAGTTTCTTTAGCAAGGCAGTGGTCATCTTGGAGGTGTGTTCGGTGTCGTTATCATGTTGGAATACTGCCCTGCGGCCCACTCTCCGAAGGGAGGGGATCATGCTCTGCTTCAGTATGTCACAGTACATGTTGGCATTCATGGTTCCCTCAATGAACTGTAGCTCCCCAGTGCTGGCAGCACTCATGCAGCCCCAGACCATGACACTCCCACCACCATGCTTGACTGTAGGTAAGACACACTTGTCTTTGTACTCCTCACCTGGTTGCCACCACACACGCTTGACACCATCTAAACCAAAAAAGTTTATCTTGGTCTCATCAGATGACAGGACATGGTTCCAGTAATCCATGTCCTTAGTTTGCTTGTCTTCAGCAAACTGTTTGCAGGCTTTCTTATGCATCATCTTTAGAAGAGACTTCCTTCTGGGATGACAGCCATGCAGATCAATTTGATGCCGTGGGCAGCGTATGGTCTGAGCACTGACAGTCTGACCCCCCACCCCTTCAACCTCTGCACAAATTTCCCAAAGACAACCTCTGAATATGATGCTGAGCACATGCACTCAACTTCTTTGGTCGACCATGGTGAGGCCTGTTCTGAGTGGAACCTGCCCTGTTAAATCACTGTATGGTCTTGGCCACCATGCTACATCTCAGTTTCAGGGTCTTGGCAGTCTTCTTATAGCCTAGGCCATCTTTATGTACAGCAACAATTCTTTTTTTCAGATCTTTAGAGAGTTCTTTGCTATGAGGTGCCATGTTGAACTTACAGTGACCAGTTTGAGAGAGTGAGAGTGATAACACCAAATTTAACACACCTGCTCCCCTTTCGCACCTGAGATCTTGTAACACTAACGAGTCACATGACACCGGGGAGGGAAAATGGCTAATTGGGCCCAATTTAGACATTTTGACTTAGGGGTGTACTCACTTTTGTTGCCAGCGGTTTAGGCATTATTGGCTGTGTATTGAGTTATTTTGAGGGGGACAGCAAATTTACACTGTTATACAAGCTGTACACTCACTACTTTACATTGTAGCAAAGTGTAATTTCTTCAGTGTTGTCACATGAAAAGATATAATAAAATATTTACAAAAATGTGAGGGGTGTACTCACTTTTGTGAGATACTGTAAGTGACCCTTGATTTTATGTAATAAATGATGATTATTGCACTCAGAGGGACCTTCTTTTTTCGTTTCACAGATCACAGAAGTCTTGGTTATTGACCTGTGAGGGAAATCTTATGTTTTGTGTTCTATGAAGCAACTACTGTATTTGCAATGGTTATGTGAGAATAAATTCAAGTAGGATAGCTTGGAAGTCATCAAATCTACAGACTTCAAACTACTATAATCCTCCTACAGGCAAGCTATTAACATTATAGGATTAATATAGGCCGTGGGTGGGGATGTACATCCTTCTAAAAATAATTGCGCTAATCTTTTGTGATGATTGCAAGGTTATACAGTGAAATATAACCTCATATTATATACAGTAAAACTGAAGCTTATAAATACCTGTTGCCATTTTCAAATGACTACATTTGGGAGAAAAAAATAAAATTTGTATGCTTCTATAAAGCCCAGGTGAACTTTTAGCCCTTTCACTGGTAGAGCATTTTTTTTTTTTTCATTTTTTTACACACCTGTTAAAATCTGCATTTTTGGCTAGATATATACTAAAACCCATTATTTTGAAGCCAGAGGCCCTGTAGAATAAACAAAAGATAGTATTTTATTTTTTTAAAGATACGCAGGGAAAGGCGCTTCTAAGTGCAGTATGTCAGCAATTTTATTAAAAGGCAACGGTTAAAACATTTACAGTAGTACAGAAAAATTGTCTCATCACTGTGTGAAGTCTTCCTGAAAATGTATACCCTGTCACTGTGCAAGCCAGTAGCTGCAGGAACTGAGGGTCTGGAGGAGCAAGATGGCTGCAGCACTTCCTGAAACCAGCGCACGTCCACACCCCCTAACCCGGAAGTGTATAAACACACATGATCTGGCGCACAGCTGCTGCCCTGTAGCACCAAAACTGCTATAGGGCAGGCTTAAAGTAGTTAAACAGATACCAAAATATGTCAGACCTCAAAACTGTGTGCTTTAAACAGCTTTGGTACCCAAAATTATCCCTAGGCAATACTTTAAATTTTCTTATCTTATTACTGTAAATGAGGGACTTAGATTTATTTCTCCCACTCTGGCATGTGCTACGATACCAATATGTGTTGCAAAATTGATGCTTACATACACATGGCCACTCTACACACAAGTTTACATTCATATGTACTGTATCCGTGCAGTGCCACTTTCGACTTAGGTTTATTGCTACAACAAGCCCCCTTTGTCATAGCACTGGGCAGATGAGAGGGACTCATAATGGAGACATCAGGGTCTATAGTAACCCCCTATTGTCTATCCTGTCCTCTGCTCCAGCGACCAAGCACAGACTGTGCTCAATCTGCTTTTTACTCAGCTTTGCAGATGGCATTTTAACAGCCCTGAACCTGGAAGTGCTCAGAGCTGAGCGCTTTCATGTTCACACCCTGCAAAAGACATTGGGGAATGGATATTGCTTAATGTCCTTTCTCTCACCATCCTGACAGTTTATTTTTTCCTGCAGTCTCAGGAGAAATAGGAGAGCCCAAGAACCATAAAAGGGGAGGGGGAAGAGAGTAAGGGCGCCTTGTGAGTCGGTAGCACCATTTAAAGTGGTTCTAAAGTCCAAACGTTTTTTTTTTTTTATCTTAATGCATTCTATACATTGAGGTAAAAAACACCCCACTACCGCTTCTATGCCCCCATCCCGAAACGCATACCGGCCTCCTGTCTCCAGTGATGTCCCATCTGTAGCACCGCTCCTTCTCTTCCTGCTCTCATAGGAGGTGCAGGCAGCAGCGGGAGCCATAAACTCGTGCTGCTGTCAGTCAAATCTTTTGAGGAGGGAGCAGGGGCATGATTTAGCTGCACTGTGTGTGTCTATGGGCTTGCTAATGGGGGGTCTCCAGAAGAATATGTAGGGGATTGCTCTGTCCAATACCATTGCACATAGCAGCTATGTATGGCATCTTTTTAATTTCGTTTTTTTTTTTAAATGGCTTTAAAATCACTTTAACACTGTCAGGGTTGATTCACACCATGCCCGCACATGAATCGCATAAGATTCAGTGTGTGTTCCTGTGCGACTCACATGCAGATCTGTGCAGTGCGATTTCAGCCCATTCATTTTGAATGGGCTAAAATCGCACCACACCAGACCAAACATAGTGCATGCATGCATTGAAACCGGATGGCATGGTACAAAAGTACCATGTGATCCGATCTGTTTGCGACCTAAATTTGGGGTGTTGTCAACATTCTATTGACACCTGCTGCAGATCGCAAATGGAGTGCAATTTGCATGTGGTCTGACTCACACAGGAACACACAGCATGTTCCTCTGTGACTTATGTGTGGGCAAGGTGTGAACCGGCGCCAAAAGGGTTACGTTTAAATAATATACATACATAGCTACATAATTACTAAGGTTGAAAAAAGACACCGGTCTAACCGGTTCAACCTATGTGTGTGATTTTTATTCTCTAACAATTCCCATAGCCCTGTATAGTCTGCTTCCTGAGGTAGACATTCAAACGTTTTTGGAAGCTGTCCACACACTCGGCTAGTGCTACTTCCTAGGGCAGGGAGTTTCACCTTTTACCTGCTGTAATTGTAAAGAACCCTTTCCACAATCTAAGGTTAAACCTTCATTCTACAAACCTCAAATCATGACAGTGTGCCCTCTTTAGGGATCTTAGAGTAGACACTTTATCACAGTTACTGGATCACCTTTGATATATTTGTATATTGTAATCATATCCCCTCTTAAGCGCCTCTTCTCCTGAGTGAATAACTGTAATCTATGTAATCAATCCTCAGAGCTGAGGTCCTCCATCTCCATTAATAAATTTGTTGCCCTTTGCTGAACTCTTTCTGATTCAACAATGTCTTTCCTGAGGATTACTGACCAAAACTGAGCTGTATATTCAAGATTAGGCCAAACCAATGTCTTCTAAAGGAGTAGAATTGTTGATGTATCTCTTGAGTGTATGCCCTTTTCAATGCATGAAAGTTTTGCTTTGTTATTTGCTGCTTGGCATTGCATATCTTTTTGCAGATCATTTTCCATTACTCATTTTCCAGGAGAGCCCTTCCTAAAGTGTAATTTGCATGTGTTTTTTGGCACCCAAGTGCATAACAATATATTACTCAATACTAAACCTAATTTCCTGGCAAAACTTGGTATCATCAGTAAACACTGAATTTGAATTCTTGAGTATTCTACAGGGCAGACATGGTAGATTCCCAACATGTTGACATAGAAGAATGACGCATAGAACTCTCCCCGGCAGGTCGGGCTTCCACATGCGCCCCGCTGAAACTCATGAGAAGGGGAAGGGGGATTCTCGACACCACATCCGCCTGGGGGGGATTTTGATGTGGTTAGGATTTTTCCCTTTTAAAATCTCTTTTGGTGGTGGTGGCACTGCATGGGAGGACTACAGCTGGTGACATATGTAATTATTGGTGCTGAATTGTTAACATATATGTATTTTGGAAATTGACATTTTATATTTTATCCACCACAGTGTATGTTAAAACAGAAACTTCTGAAGAAGCGGAAAAGATCAGCGAAACATGTCAAGTTTAATGTTTGGGTACGGACCATGCGTTTACACAGCTGCAAGGAATTATGGTCTGGTAGCTTTTTTGAAATATGCTTATCAGTCCGAAGCCCATCTGATATAATTCACACTGTTATTGGTGGTTGATGTGCATATTTGTATGCCATGAATATACCATATATAAGAACTAGTAGTTTTTAACCAATTTTTCAGTATTTTTTTCTTTTTTGTAATAAAATGTATATTTCAAAAATTAATACTATTACATGTGTCTATTATATAATTTTATGGCACCATTAAAGTCCCATTGCCCCTCCCCCTTCTCATGAGTTTCAGTGGGGCGCATGTGGAAGCCTGACCTGCCGGGGAGAGTTCTATGCGTCATTCTCCTATGTCGACATGACGGGAATCTCCCATGTCTGCCCTGTAGAATAGATGGAAAAAATTGTAGCGCTAATCATAAGTATAAATTGATAAAAATACCATATAAAAAGTCCATATAGAAGATAATGGTTATCCACTTGTAATTATGAAACCACACCTGGGAATATTAGAGGTGTAATAGAACCGCCACCAATAGAGGTATCAAAATACCCTTACCGGATCAACAAATCAGAAAAGCCTTGAAAGCCTCAAAAAAAATTGAGGAAGATGGCGGCCATTTTCTTGGTTTGAAACAAAACCATGCCCTAGAATTGATCTTATATACAGTGGGTACGGAAAGTATTCAGACCCCCTTAAATTTTTCACTCTTTGTTATATTGCAGCCATTTGCTAAAATCATTTAAGTTCATTCTTCTTCCTCATGAATGTACACATAGCACCCCATACTGACAGAAAAACACAGAATTGTTGACATTGTTGCAGATTTATTAAAAAAGAAAAACTGAAATATCACATGGTCCTAAGTATTCAGACCCTTTGCTCAGTATTTAGTAGAAGCCCCCTTTTGATCTAATACAGCCAGGAGTCTTTTTGGGAAAGATGCAACAAGTCTTTCACACCTGGATTTGGGGATCCTCTGCCATTCCTCCTTGCAGATCCTCTCCAGTTCTGTCAGGTTGGATGGTAAACGTTGGTGGACAGCCATTTTTAGGTCTCTCCAGAGATGCTCAATTGGGTTTAAGTCAGGGCTCTGGCTGGGCCATTTAAGAACAGTCACGGAGTTGTTGTGAAGCCACTCCTTCGTTATTTTAGCTGTGTGCTTAGGGTCATTGTCTTGTTGGAAGGTAAACCTTCGGCCCAGTCTGAGGTCCAGAGCACTCTGGAGAAGGTTTTTATCCAGGATATCCCTGTACTTGGCCGCATTCATCTTTCCCTCGACTGCAACCAGTCGTCCTGTCCCTGCAGCTGAAAAACACCCCCACAGCATGATGCTGCCACCACCATGCTTCACTGTTGGGACTGTATTGGACAGGTGATGAGCAGTGCCTGGTTTTCTCCACACATACCGCTTAGAATTAAGGCCAAAAAGTTCTATTTTGGTCTCATCAGACCAGAGAATCTTATTTCTCACCATCTTGGAGTCCTTCAGGTGTTTTTTAGCAAACTCCATGCGGGCTTTCATGTGTCTTACACTGAGGAGAGGCTTCCGTCGGGCCACTCTGCCATAAAGCCCCGACTGGTGGAGGGCTGCAGTGATGGTTGACTTTCTACAACTTTCTCCCATCTCCTGACTGCATCTCTGGAGCTCAGCCACAGTGATCTTTGGGTTCTTCTTTACCTCTCTCACCAAGGCCCTTCTCCCCCGATAGCTCAGTTTGGCCGGACGGCCAGCTCTAGGAAGGGTTCTGGTCGTCCCAAACGTCTTCCATTTGAGGATTATGGAGGCCACTGTGCTCTTAGGAACCTTAAGTGCAGCAGAAATCTTTTTGTAACCTTGGCCAGATCTGTGCCTTGCCACAATTCTGTCTCTGAGCTCTTCAGGCAGTTCCTTTGACCTCATGATTCTCATTTGCTCTGACATGCATTGTGATCTGGAAGGTCTTATATAGACAGGTGTGTGGCTTTCCTAATCAAGTCCAATCAGTATAATCAAACACAGCTGGACTCAAATGAAGGTGTAGAACCATCTCACGGATGATCAGAAGAAATGGAAAGCACCTGAGTTAAATATATGAGTGTCACAGCAAAGGGTCTGAATACTTAGGACCATGTGATATTTCAGTTTTTCTTTTTTAATAAATCTGCAACAATGTCAACAATTCTGTGTTTTTCTGTCAGTATAGGGTGCTATGTGTACATTCATGAGGAAGAAGAATGAACCTAAATGATTTTAGCAAATGGCTGCAATATAACAAAGAGTGAAAAATTTAAGGGGGTCTGAATACTTTCCGTACCCACTGTATATGCTGCTGCCACTCTGCAAAAATGTGAGTTTCTCTCTACTTTTATAATAAACATTTACTTGATTTACTACACTATGAGAGGCAATTTCTGCTTTCTTCTGAGAGATTACTAAAGTGGTTCAGTGGCTTGGGAAGGAAGATACGAGGTGGAAACTATTTGGGTTGCAGATCGATGCCTCACAGATTTGTGTCATCTGCTGTGTATGGCTTTTCTGATTTGTTGATCCGGTAAGGGTATTTTGATATCTCTGTTGGTGGCGGTTCTATTACACCTCTAATATTCCCAGGAGTGTCGGTGTGGTTTCATAATTATACATTATATTCTATATGGACTTTTTATATGGACTTTTTATCCATTTATACTTATGATTAGCGCTACAATTTTTTCCATCTATATGCATTTAGATTTTCTCAGAATCTTTCTTGTGTAGCTGCTTTTTCAAACCATTTATATATTTAAAAATTACCTGTGGTGCATAGCGCAGCTATTTATATATTATATGCCCTGTAGAATACTCCTGTCTTTCTATGACTAATTTTTGGATGTAGGTGCCTGTAGTAATATTCAATTTTATATAGCCGTATGCAAAATTTCTCCGAATTTGAATTCTTGATTCCAACCTCTATATCATTATTAAACACATTTTCTACTCAAGCCATGAATGCTGTCTAAAGAAAATGAACTATAAGACTTTGCACACTGTTTCTTTTGATGCACCTGAAATGCTATTGACTGATTTGTACTAAAATCTCAATTGGCC